>NC_135702.1:2500-260000 GCF_964276395.1 Gasterosteus aculeatus | reverse complement strand
AAACTGGGGAGAGCATGTTTGCTAAGCTGTTTGAGGAGCAGGCTCATATGGCCCGTGGCAGTGATGGGGTACAGGGGGGGTCGGGGGGGTTGTCTTTCCATCTGAGAGCAATGATGGGATGACCTGGACTTGATCTTTGAGGGCAACAAGCCTGATGGCTCCTGCAGATTGATAAATTGATTCAAAACTATTACCATGGTAAAAAAGCAATAAGGTCATAAAAATTGCATCGGTGCAGCCGGCTAAGTAAATCCTCCCGGGCATTGTGGGGGGGGGCAGGGGGCTTTAGGAGGATGAGACAGGAGGAGGGAGAGGTGGGGTTGGGGGGGCAGGAGGCTGGAGGAGGGATGAGGAGCGTAGGTTGGGGGGGGCAGGAGGCTGGAGGAGGAGCGTTGGGGGGGGGGCAGGAGGCTGGAGGAGGGATGAGGAGCGTAGGTTTGGGGGGGCAGGAGGCTGGAGGAGGAGCGTTGGTTGGGGGGGGCAGGAGGCTGGAGGAGGAGCGTTGGGGGGGGGGGGCAGGAGGCTGGAGGAGGGATGAGGAGCGTAGGTTGGGGGGGCAGGAGGCTGGAGGAGAAGCGTTGGTTGGGGGGGGCAGGAGGCTGGAGGAGGAGCGTAGGTTGGGGGGGGCAGGAGGCTGGAGGAGGAGCGTTGGGGGGGGGCAGGAGGTGGAGGAGGAGCGTTGGGGGGGGCAGGAGGTGGAGGAGGAGCGTAGGTTGGGGGGGGCAGGAGGTGGAGGAGGAGCGTAGGTTGGGGGGGGGCAGGAGGTGGAGGAGGAGCGTTGGGGGGGGCAGGAGGTGGAGGAGGAGCGTAGGTTGGGGGGGGCAGGAGGCTGGAGGAGGAGCGTAGGTTGGGGGGGGGGCAGGAGGCTGGAGGAGGATTGTTGGTTGGGGGGGCAGGAGGCTGGAGGAGGAGCGTTGGGGGGGCAGGAGGTGGAGGAGGAGCGTTGGGGGGGGGGCAGGAGGCTGGAGGAGGAGCGTAGGTTGGGGGGGGCAGGAGGCTGGAGGAGGAGCGTTGGGGGGGGGGCAGGAGGTGGAGGAGGAGCGTAGGTTGGGGGGGGGCAGGAGGTGGAGGCGGGATGACTTTGAGGAGCTCATCATGGTGGATCTATTCCTGCTGCTGGGCTCCATGCCGCTGCATAGAGGCACTTCATTACAGGGGAATAACTGTACACAGCCCCCCCCCCCCGGCCCCCCCCCGGCCCCCCGGGGCCCCGGGGCTCCAGCTGGTTAATACCTCATCACGAGCTTCATTGAACGCTTTAATCTGCACTCCTGTGATCAATACAAGAGCGCTGTAAATTAAAAGGGCCATTCCGTGTAATCAAGCCTGTTAATGCTCATTCTGAAAACCATTATTTGTGGAAGGTGTTTAGGAGGAAACGCCACCGTGACAAGCCCCGCCCCCCCTCCGCCCCCCCTGTCTGAAGCAGACAGCTGACAGGGAGTGTGTGGGGGGGGGTTACGGTTGAGACGCAAGTTTATTTGTGTCTCACATGTGAAAAGCAGGACAAATCAAAACTAGAGGACGTTTAATAGAATTCAGCTATTTATTGTTTAATATAAATATAGATACATTTATTAATTCGTTTTTTTATTTATAAAGATATAGATGCATTCATTTTTTACATATTATTTTTTCATGAATATTTTTATTTATTTATTTAACAGACACATTTATGCATTTTTTATTTAATAAATGTACTTATTTTACTCAACATATTTGTACTTGATTTAGTAAATGGTTCAGCTGTTCATCGATAGCCAGAGTTTATTTTCACTGGAGCAGATTAGTCGAAATGATTTGCTCAAATAAAAATGATAAAAAATGAAATACAACACGAAAAATAAAAGTACAGTAAATACATGAATACACAAAACATTGGAGATGTTGTTTATAATGTTAAAATGTTCATTCAACCTGAGTGATATTATATATATATATATATATATATATATATATATATATATATATATATTTGTGTGTTTTCATCTACATATATATTTGTACATACAGTATACATACATACAGTATAATCTATTAATATGTATAATGTACTTGCATTGATGATTTCTTTGTGAAAAAAACACATTTATCAACTAAAATTTGGTGCACAGAATCATATTTATTCTTTAGATTAAGTTGACTTTGAATTATTTTTAATACAGAACCTCGTCTCTTTCTCATTAATGTTTTCAGATGAGTTTATTAAACGAAGCTCATCTTATTCTCTATGTTCTGTTTTATTTTTCTACTACAGGTAGAAGGTAGGAGTTGTTTTTAAGAAAACATTAAATAAAGAAGTAAACTCATCCTTTATTAGTATTAGTAATATATAGTATTTTAACAGAATCATTCAAAATATTAATGAAGCTTAAATGAGTGATTGATTTATCTAAAGGCTGAATTTCATTATATATATCAAATGTTGTCAGATATGTTGTGTATATATTTGTATATTCAGTTTGAAATTAAGCTTTGGGAAGGATATTAAGATACAGAATCATTTTGGTATTTTCTCACAGGAAAAACTCGTCAGAAAAGCCTCCAGAGGGAGAAAAAAGGGCAGAAACCTGAGTGAGACACAGAGAGGATCCCTCTGTCATGTGTACAGAATGAACAACGCAAAAGATCTACATTTAATTCATGTGACAGAAATGCTTCAAATATCAAATCCATCAGATCGAACCAGATAGACGATAAAAGCACAAAGACAAAGAAGCAAAGTCGACAACGTGTATTCATTTTGACAGTGAAAGCAGAGGGAATAATAATGGTGCTAATGGTGAGGCAGCAGGTGCCAGCAGGAGGCAGGAACAGGGTCCAGATAGAACCAGGGTCCAGATAGAACCAGGGTCCAGATAGAACCAGGATCCATAGAAACCTGTGAGGAGAAAATGCACAAAAACTCTGGGGAAGAAGCAGAATTAGTGATGTGATTAATGAGAGGTGAAGTATTATAGAGAGAGGAGGTGTCCTCAGATGTCTGAGCCTTCGCAGCTTAACTAAGGGCTGGTTAACCTGAGCCAGCCCTAACTAGGCTCTATGTATACAAGCAATGTCTCAGTGCAGAGACGTTAATACACGAGTAATATGACCCCTCTTCTGAGTTCTTCTTAATACTCGTGAGGCTTAAGAGATTCACAAGAGCCTGATAACAAAGAATTACAGTAATTCAGTCTAGTAACAAACGCATGAATTAATATTTCTGCATCACTTTGAGACAGAAAGTTCCTGATTTTAGATGTATGACGTAGATGAAAACAGTCTTCTTTATATGAGAGTTGAAGGTCACATCCGGATAACTAATAACGTTCTACACTGTTCCTACAGACTGCAAGAGACCGCAGCTCTGCTTCCTGCTCCTAACTCTGGGTCACCATGGACATGGTCCACAAAGAAACCGGGTCTGAAACCGCTGGGACGGAGAGACCAGAACCAGTGAGAGAGAGACCACAACCAGTGAGAGAGAGACCACAACCAGTGAGAGAAAGATCAGAACCAGTGAGAGAGACCACAACCAGTGAGAGAGATACCACAACCAGTGAGAGAGAGACCAGAACCAGTGAGAGAAAGACCACAACCAGTGAGAGAAAGATCAGAACCAGTGAGAGAGATACCAGAACCAGTAAGATAGAGACCAGAACCAGTGAGAGAGAGAGACCACAACCAGTGAGAGAAAGATCAGAACCAGTGAGAGAGAGACCAGAACCAGTAAGATAGAGACCAGAACCAGTGAGAGAGAGACCAGAACCAGTGAGAGAAAGATCAGAACCAGTGAGAGAGAGACCAGAACCAGTGAGAGAAAGATCAGAACCAGTGAGAGAGATACCAGAACCAGTGAGATAGAGACCAGAACCAGTGAGAGAGAGACCAGAACCAGTGAGAGAAAGATCAGAACCAGTGAGAGAGAGAGACCAGAACCAGTGAGAGAAAGATCAGAACCAGTGAGAGAGATACCAGAACCAGTGAGATAGAGACCAGAACCAGTGAGAGAGAGACCAGAACCAGTGATAGAAAGATCAGAACCAGTAAGAGAAAGAATAGAACCAGTGAGAGAAAGATCAGAACCAGTGAGAGAGAGACCAGAACCAGTGAGAGAGAGACCAGAACCAGTGAGAGAGAGAGACCAGAACCAGTGAGAGAGACCAGAACCAGTGAGAGAGAGAGACCAGAACCAGTGAGAGAGACCAGAACCAGTGAGAGAGAGACCAGAACCAGTGAAAGGCTGGCCGGATTAGAGAGGAAGGGTGAGGATGATCTCACACACACACACACACACACACACACACACACACACACACACACACACACACACACACACACACACACCCCGGTCCTCAGATTGGATCAGCCTCTCCTCAAAGCGCTCAAACTCCCCTGATGGGAGATTGGAATCGGCTGATGGCTGCAGACAGTGAATAACAGGACATGGCCACGGGGGCACGAGGGGGGGGACAACCTGCACAGAAACAATAAGGCCGATTTGGACAGGTGAGCGATGGGGGGGGGGGAGGTTTGGAAAGGCTCTATCATATTATCTTCCTCTTATATAGAGGAAGAGCTGATCTACAAATGGATCAGAAGGTGTCACAGGAGTCATCGACACACCTGAGATGATGAATAGGAGCAGGATATGAACCTCACACACCTGAGGACCACGAATCACATGGATGCACCTGTTCAAACGCGTGTCTCCCTCTACCTTCAGAAGACAATTAAAATGATAGATTACATCACTGACTGATCATAGTTATTTATTTGCACAAAATCACAATCCTTTACAAACCTGATGTTACGTCACGTCTAACTGGTTCCATCCAGCAATGACTCCTCCCCTTTAGACCTCCCCGTCAAGCTCGGCTTCCTTAATCTCCTGTTGCTCCTCCTGCAATGTCCTCCTGCAATGTCCCCTTCTGCTGCAAGGCTGCCAGCTAGAGGGGACCTGTTTCATTGTGTCTCTGTGTGTGTGTCTCTGTGTGTGTCTGTGTGTGTCTCTGTGTGTCTTTGTGTGTCTCTGTGTGTGTCTCTGTGTCTCTGTGTGTGTCTCTGTGTGTGTCTGTGTGTCTGTGTGTGTCTCTGTGTGTGTCTGTGTGTCTGTGTGTGTCTCTGTGTGTGTCTCTGTGTCCCTGTGTGTGTCTCTGTGTGTGTCTCTGTGTCCCTGTGTCTCTGATAGCGTCTCTGTCTCTGTGTCTCTGATAGCGTCTCTGTGTGTGTCTCTGTGTCTCTGTGTGTGTCTCTGTGTCTCTGTGTCTCTGTGTGTGTCTCTGTGTCTCTGTGTCTCTGATAGCGTCTCTGTGTGTGTCTCTGTGTCTCTGATAGTGTCTCTGTGTCTCTGATAGTGTCTCTGTGTGTGTCTCTGTGTCTCTGATAGTGTCTCTGTGTCTCTGATAGTGTCTCTGTGTGTGTCTCTGATAGTGTCTCTGTGTCTCTGTGTCTCTGATAGCGTCTCTGTCTCTGTGTCTCTGATAGCGTCTCTGTGTGTGTCTCTGTGTCTCTGTGTGTGTCTCTGTGTCTCTGTGTCTCTGTGTGTGTCTCTGTGTCTCTGTGTCTCTGATAGCGTCTCTGTGTGTGTCTCTGTGTCTCTGATAGTGTCTCTGTGTCTCTGATAGTGTCTCTGTGTGTGTCTCTGATAGTGTCTCTGTGTCTCTGTGTCTCTGATAGTGTCTCTGTGTGTGTCTCTGTGTCTCTGATAGTGTCTCTGTGTGTGTCTCTGTGTCTCTGATAGCGTCTCTGTGTGTGTCTCTGTGTCTCTGTGTCTCTGATAGCGTCTCTGCTGCTCCAGGAGCTAATGTGATATTTGGCCTCAGCATCCGGAGTCACGCAGCAGATCTCATCTGCAATGTAAGACAATTTCCTGTGGATGTGAGGAGACACTTTTCTCCAGTCAATAGACCATAAATTGCTCTCAGGGAAACGTCCCCCCCCCGGGCCAGAGGCCGACCCCTCCCTTTTTAATAATTTGTATGTTTGGTTGTTTGGTCGTGTAGAGTCTCATCAGACGGCCCATCAATCAGCCTCCGCCTGCCACCGACCTGCTGCCACAATATCACAGCTTATTAAACCCCGCCCCCATCGGTCAACAAGGGCCCCAGACGAGGCCCCCTCCCTCCCCCCTCCTCCCCCTCCCTCCTCCCCCCTCCCCCCTCCCTCCTCCCTCCTCCCTCCTCCAGCCCTGAGAAGACGACATGAAGACGACCAATAAATGAACCAAGAAGAGGATCAGCGACACTCCCGTTAAGTTTGTCTCCTTCTGCAGCTCAAGTTATCTTCTTATTAGTAAGAAGATAAAATAATACAATAACTTACAGTAACATTTTCCATTAAGCGACATTGATCAGTTAAACTGACTGTGATCAATAACTCTCACAAAGAGCCTTGCAGCTGAATGGATATGATTCTAAATGATGATCTACGGCCTCATTATGTTTGAGATGAAATAACATCTGTTTTCCTAAAGAGCTGCGAGACATTTCATTAAGAAGTGACCTGAGTCTGGTTTAATGTTGGGAGACACTTCAGTGCATCAGGTCGTCCTGCAGGAGCCGGTCCCGTGTGATCCTGAAGATTAACGATCAATATAACGAGCTCTTTAGCACGCGGCTAAATGCTGCTCTCATTACTGAGCAGTACAGATACCACGTCTTTATTTAAATTAAAATAAGGCCTTATCACGCCGCATTTAAATGAGATGACAGGCCTTAAATAATGACTCCGTCTTTATGTTGGCCTTACGTTAGTATTACGTCTGCTCTCCATCCAGGATATTAATGATTAAACCACGGGATTAATACTTTGGATCATTAAGGGGTCAGTGGGAGATGTGAGCGCCCGGGTCGTCGTTAATAACCATCACGCCACCAACCCATCTTTACATACATACACATATATATATATGTATATATATATATATATATATATATATATATATACATATATATATATATGTATACACATATACCTATAAATAAATCTATAAATAAATAGCTGCATACATGACCTAACATGTGGTGTGGTTGGTGGATGGACTCGGGCCAAAGGGGGCGGAGCTTACCGTATACATCACGCCTCTGGTGAACACGTATGAAGTGTCTTGTTCGTCCTCCTCGCCCAATGAGAGTAACCCGGAGACAGCGAGGCCCCATCTTCTCCCCTGGTATCTGGTGTGTCCCAGCTGACGTCCTGACGTTCTACAGGATCTTCATCGAGAACCACAGTTCATTAACAGCGAGGCCTTAATGACACACAGGAAACCAATGAGGGACAAACCCCCCCCCCCCCCCCCCCCCCTCCCCCCCCCCCAGGATTAATTACCGTCACGCCTCCATGTTTCCCCCATGAGTCCATGACGTCACTGCTTCATCTGCACGGCACGTTTCATGTAGACGCCCAGCTGATGGTCGTCAGTGCGACTAGTTATGACCACTTCCTGTCGGCCAGTGAGCGTGTGTTTGTGTGTGTTTGTGTGTGTCTGTGTGTGTGTGTGTGCATGTTTGTGTGTGTGTGTGTGTGTGTGTGTGCATGTTTGTGTGTGTGAGCGTGTGTGCATGTTTGTGTGTGTTTGTGTGTGTCTGTGTGTGTGTGTGTGTGTGTGTGCATGTTTGTGTGTGTGTGTGTGTGTGTGTGTGTGCATGTTTGTGTGTGTGTGTGCATGTTTGTGTGTATGTGTGTGTGTGTGTGTGCATGTTTGTGTGTGTGTGTGCATGTTTGTGTGTATGTGTGTGTGTGTGTGTGTGTGTGCATGTTTGTGTGTATGTGTGTGTGTGTGTGTGGATGTTTGTGTGTGTGTGTGTGTGTGTGCATGTTTGTGTGTATATGTGTGTGTTTGTGCATGTTTGTGTGTGTGTGTGCATGTTTGTGTGTGTGTGTGTGTGTGTGTGTGTGTGTGCATGTTTGTGTGTATGTGTGTGTGTGTGTGTGTGTGTGTGTGTGTGTGCATGTTTGTGTGTGTGTGTGTGTGTGTGTGTGTGTGTGTGTGTGTGCATGTTTGTGTGTGTGTGTGTGTGTGTGTGTGCATGTTTGTGTGTATGTGTGTGTGTGTGTGTGTGTGTGTGTGTGTGTGTGCATGTTTGTGTGTGTGTGTGTGTGTGTGTGCATGTTTGTGTGTGTGTGTGTGTGTGTGCATGTTTACATTTTCTACCAAAATCTAAAGAAGACTTTTAACAGCAGAGAAACATTATTATTAATAAACACCAGACATAGTTTTAATATCTGTAATTAACATGTCTGTTATTACACAAATAGATTAAACCCCGTTGCTCTTTGTTACAACAAGATGTAATAAATGGTTTATAACATAAGCGATAAAAAAGTACCAAGAAGAGCAGAAGGATGAGAAAGAGGACGAGGAGGAGGAGGAGGAGGAGGAGCAGGAGGAGCAGGAGGAGGAGCAGCAGGAGGAGGAGGAGGAGCAGCAGGAGGAGGAGGAGGAGCAGGAGGAGCAGGAGGAGGCGGTAAGGAAAACCAGTGCGTTGGTCTCAGAACTTTTTACCAGAAAGCGGGTCTTCAAGTAGACCCCCCCTGACCCCCCTACATGACTCCCTTTGTCCGGGTAGAATATTTAAACGGTTCTTTACAAAGCCGGAGTCGGAGGTGGCGGCAGGGCGCCGCGTGAGGTCACCGCGCCGCGGCTAACAAAGAGCTACAGCAAGCGGCACTGCACTCCCACTGCAATCTACCTCCACTAATAGAGGGGGGGGTCACGCTGGGTCACTTTCAATTTCCACTTCCAGCGGGGAAAAATGAAAACAACTCATTTGCACAAATCTGAATAATTCAGTGAGTGAAGACGAGATGAAAGTATGCGTGTGAGCATAAAGGGAGACGCGTAGCATGTCGCGCGCTAATAGCGGCTCTGCTCCTCGTGCCGCCGCTAATGATGAAGACGAGCAGATATGGATCCAGATGTGAGAATAAAGCCTCCTTTTAACTTATAAATGTATTAAGATTGCAGCGGGCCATGAAACAGCTGTAGACAATTAATCTTCTGCAAATCTTATCCCAGGAATTGCTTTCTGCAAAGTAACATCTGCTGTGGGGGGGGTGCAGAGGGGGGGTGTTATTCATGGAGGACGCCTCTGTGCACGGGGCACAATCATTGCCAATGAAGTAAAAATGTATAGTTTTCCCTGTTTGGTAAAAATAACAGGTGAATGGGCGGGTGAATGAAATATCAACTTGGAATAAACACGTTCATACACTATATTTCCACAAACAACATTACATTTTCTATAAGATGATATGTTAATGAGTTGGGCGTGTCCTCCTCTCACCAAGGTGATTGGTCCAGAGCGTAAACAAGGATATTTAATCTTATTATTTCAAACTGACTTTGTTAAAGCTTGTATCTTTACTAGTATTATTGTCTATGTGTGTAGTTTTACTTGTTTTTTTGTTGTGGAGTTCAGAGGAGCCATCTGATTAAATACGTAAGTCAGTCATTGAATTTAACACGATATCCGGTTGTTCTTAATAGGAACCATCAATAGTCCACATCTGCTGCTCATGTCTCCTAACGGAGCATTCCTTTAATTAATGTTAAAGAAACTATTTATGACTGTAAATAATTATAAGTAATAAAATCACAAACATATTGTGTTCTAGAACCTCTATTAACATTTAATATATTAATGATTTAATCTAAATAATACATATAAATACATATATATATGTATATAGATGTGTATATATATAGCAGTGTCTTCCAAACCATACGGTGTGATATTAATAATACCTCTTTTTTAGGCTGCGATCTCTCAGATGGAAAAGTAATTCATGCTTTCTTAATATCTCTTTGATCATGTGGAACCGTTCCTGTCTGTAGCTTGTTCTGCTTTTTGAAAAATACTCCAGGGATCGATCGTCACGGCTGTTACAACAATCGTTACGGAGTTCCAGCTGTTTCTGTGTTACAGGTCTTATAATATTACCTTTTATGGTGTTTAGAGGTGTGACGATGTTACGTTGTTGTTGTTGTTGGTGTTAGGATGTTATAGGTGATTTAATGTTACAGTGTTACGCTGTTACAGGTGTTATAATAAAAGGGTTTTTATATTGTTACGCTGTTACAGGTGTTATAATAAAAGAGTTTTTATGGTGTTACGCTGTTACAGGTGTTATAATAAAATTGTTTTTATGGTGTTACGCTGTTACAGGTGTTATAATAAAAGAGTTTTTATATTGTTACGCTGTTACAGGTGTTATAATAAAAGAGTTTTTATATTGTTACGCTGTTACAGGTGTTATAATAAAAGAGTTTTTATGGTGTTACACTGTTACAGGTGTTATAATAATAGGTTTTTATGGTGTTACGCTGTTACAGGTCTTATAATATTATGTTTTTATGGTGTTACACTGTTACAGGTGTTATAATAATAGGGTTTTTATGGTGTTACGCTGTTACAGGTGTTATAATAATAGGTTTTTATGGTGTTACGCTGTTACAGGTCTTATAATATTATGTTTTTATGGTGTTACACTGTTACAGGTGTTATAATAAAAGGGTTTTTATGGTGTTACGCTGTTACAGGTGTTATAATAATAGGTTTTTATGGTGTTACACTGTTACAGGTGTTATAATAATAGGTTTTTATGGTGTTACGCTGTTACAGGTGTTATAATAATAGGCTTTTATGGTGTTACGCTGTTACAGGTGTTATAATAATAGGTTTTTATGGTGTTACGCTGTTACAGGTGTTATAATAATAGGGTTTTTATGGTGTTACGCTGTAACAGGTGTTATAATAATAGGTTTTTATGGTGTTACGCTGTTACAGGTGTTATAATAATAGGTTTTTATGGTGTTACGCTGTTACAGGTGTTATAATAATAGGTTTTTATGGTGTTACGCTGTTACAGGTGTTATAATAATAGGTTTTTATGGTGTTACGCTGTTACAGGTGTTATAATAATAGGTTTTTATGGTGTTACGCTGTTACAGGTGTTATAATAATAGGGTTTTTATGGTGTTACTCTGTTACAGGTGTTATAATAATAGGTTTTTATGGTGTTACGCTGTTACAGGTGTTATAATAATAGGTTTTTATGGTGTTACGCTGGTACAGGTGTTATAATAATAGGTTTTTATGGTGTTACGCTGTTACAGGTCTTATAATATTATGTTTTTATGGTGTTACACTGTTACAGGTGTTATAATAAAAGGGTTTTTATGGTGTTACGCTGTTACAGGTGTTATAATAATAGGTTTTTATGGTGTTACACTGTTACAGGTGTTATAATAATAGGTTTTTATGGTGTTACGCTGTTACAGGTGTTATAATAATAGGTTTTTATGGTGTTACGCTGTTACAGGTGTTATAATAATAGGTTTTTATGGTGTTACGCTGTTACAGGTGTTATAATAATAGGGTTTTTATGGTGTTACGCTGTTACAGGTGTTATAATAATAGGTTTTTATGGTGTTACGCTGTTACAGGTGTTATAATAATAGGTTTTTATGGTGTTACGCTGTTACAGGTGTTATAATAATAGGTTTTTATGGTGTTACGCTGTTACAGGTGTTATAATAATAGGTTTTTATGGTGTTACGCTGTTACAGGTGTTATAATAATAGGTTTTTATGGTGTTACGCTGTTACAGGTGTTATAATAATAGGGTTTTTATGGTGTTACTCTGTTACAGGTGTTATAATAATAGGTTTTTATGGTGTTACGCTGTTACAGGTGTTATAATAATAGTTTTTTTATGGTGTTACGCTGTTACAGGTGTTATAATAATAGGTTTTTATGGTGTTACGCTGTTACAGGTGTTATAATAATAGGTTTTTATGGTGTTATGCTGTTACAGGTGTTATAATAAAAGGGTTTTTATGGTGTTACACTGTTACAGGTGTTATAATAATAGGGTTTTTATGGTGTTACGCTGTTACAGGTCTTATAATATTATGTTTTTATGGTGTTACACTGTTACAGGTGTTATAATAATAGGGTTTTTATGGTGTTACTCTGTTACAGGTGTTATAATAATAGGTTTTTATGGTGTTACACTGTTACAGGTGTTATAATAAAAGGGTTTTTATGGTGTTACACTGTTACAGGTGTTATAATAATAGGGTTTTTATGGTGTTACGCTGTTACAGGTCTTATAATATTATGTTTTTATGGTGTTACACTGTTACAGGTGTTATAATAATAGGTTTTTATGGTGTTACGCTGTTACAGGTGTTATAATAATAGGTTTTTATAGTGTTACGCTGTTACAGGTGTTATAATAATAGGGTTTTTATGGTGTTACGCTGTTACAGGTGTTATAATAATAGGTTTTTATGGTGTTACGCTGTTACAGGTCTTATAATATTATGTTTTTATGGTGTTACACTGTTACAGGTGTTATAATAATAGGGTTTTTATGGTGTTACGCTGTTACAGGTGTTATAATAATAGGTTTTTATGGTGTTACGCTTTTACAGGTCTTATAATATTATGTTTTTATGGTGTTACACTGTTACAGGTGTTATAATAATAGGTTTTTATGGTGTTACGCTGTTACAGGTGTTATAATAATAGGTTTTTATGGTGTTACGCTGTTACAGGTGTTATAATAATAGGTTTTTATGGTGTTACGCTGTTACAGGTGTTATAATAATAGGGTTTTTATGGTGTTACGCTGTAACAGGTGTTATAATAATAGGTTTTTATGGTGTTACGCTGTTACAGGTGTTATAATAATAGGTTTTTATGGTGTTACGCTGTTACAGGTGTTATAATAATAGGTTTTTATGGTGTTACGCTGTTACAGGTGTTATAATAATAGGTTTTTATGGTGTTACGCTGTTACAGGTGTTATAATAATAGGTTTTTATGGTGTTACGCTGTTACAGGTGTTATAATAATAGGGTTTTTATGGTGTTACTCTGTTACAGGTGTTATAATAATAGGTTTTTATGGTGTTACGCTGTTACAGGTGTTATAATAATAGGTTTTTATGGTGTTACGCTGGTACAGGTGTTATAATAATAGGTTTTTATGGTGTTACGCTGTTACAGGTCTTATAATATTATGTTTTTATGGTGTTACACTGTTACAGGTGTTATAATAAAAGGGTTTTTATGGTGTTACGCTGTTACAGGTGTTATAATAATAGGTTTTTATGGTGTTACACTGTTACAGGTGTTATAATAATAGGTTTTTATGGTGTTACGCTGTTACAGGTGTTATAATAATAGGTTTTTATGGTGTTACGCTGTTACAGGTGTTATAATAATAGGTTTTTATGGTGTTACGCTGTTACAGGTGTTATAATAATAGGGTTTTTATGGTGTTACGCTGTTACAGGTGTTATAATAATAGGTTTTTATGGTGTTACGCTGTTACAGGTGTTATAATAATAGGTTTTTATGGTGTTACGCTGTTACAGGTGTTATAATAATAGGTTTTTATGGTGTTACGCTGTTACAGGTGTTATAATAATAGGTTTTTATGGTGTTACGCTGTTACAGGTGTTATAATAATAGGTTTTTATGGTGTTGCGCTGTTACAGGTGTTATAATAATAGGGTTTTTATGGTGTTACTCTGTTACAGGTGTTATAATAATAGGTTTTTATGGTGTTACGCTGTTACAGGTGTTATAATAATAGGTTTTTTATGGTGTTACGCTGTTACAGGTGTTATAATAATAGGTTTTTATGGTGTTACGCTGTTACAGGTGTTATAATAATAGGTTTTTATGGTGTTGCGCTGTTACAGGTGTTATAATAATAGGGTTTTTATGGTGTTACTCTGTTACAGGTGTTATAATAATAGGTTTTTATGGTGTTACGCTGTTACAGGTGTTATAATAATAGGTTTTTTATGGTGTTACGCTGTTACAGGTCTTATAATAATAGGTTTTTATGGTGTTACGCTGTTACAGGTGTTATAATAATAGGTTTTTATGGTGTTATGCTGTTATAGGTGTTATAATAAAAGGGTTTTTATGGTGTTACACTGTTACAGGTGTTATAATAATAGGATTTTTATGGTGTTACGCTGTTACAGGTCTTATAATATTATGTTTTTATGGTGTTACACTGTTACAGGTGTTATAATAATAGGGTTTTTATGGTGTTACTCTGTTACAGGTGTTATAATAATAGGTTTTTATGGTGTTACACTGTTACAGGTGTTATAATAAAAGGGTTTTTATGGTGTTACACTGTTACAGGTGTTATAATAATAGGGTTTTTATGGTGTTACGCTGTTACAGGTCTTATAATATTATGTTTTTATGGTGTTACACTGTTACAGGTGTTATAATAATAGGTTTTTATGGTGTTACTCTGTTACAGGTGTTATAATAATAGGGTTTTTATGGTGTTACGCTGTTACAGGTCTTATAATATTATGTTTTTATGGTGTTACACTGTTACAGGTGTTATAATATTATGTTTTTATGGTGTTACACTGTTACAGGTGTTATAATAATAGGTTTTTATGGTGTTACTCTGTTACAGTGGTCACACTTGATTGGAATCATTAATTTTCAAACCTGCGACATGAAGAATGTTTCCACTGTGTTGATCAGTGTTTTGTGGATGACATCAGCATTTACTGAAGTAATAACATGGTAGAGGGTTCCTATTATAGATCATATTATTGCATTATTTCTGAGGCATTTAACTACTTCACAGATTATTTAATTTACAAAAGAACTTCATATTTTATAAGATGTTTGATTATGAATATAAATAATAAGATGAACTGTATTGGTAAAAAGTTACTAAGTACATAGACACATATTCTTTTTTTCAGATGTTTTTCAACTTAATATTTTATGATATTAATAATTTCCTACTTAATGTGACTTTAATTTTTCTTACAGCTTTAGATTCAGATGAATGAATATAGAATGATGTATTATTATTGATATATATGATTCATGTCATTAACCTGAGATGTAGCAATAGCAATTACTATAAAATACATAGACTATTATTTGAAGTTATTTTTATAATTAAAGTATATTGACATGATAATACTGTAATACTATAACTGCAGTATAGGATCTGTACTTCTACCAGTAAAACCACAGATATTACGATAAAGTACCTACACGTGAGAATTAAGATGAAGATGTTTCCCTTCACCTGACGACCCACAATGCATCTGTGTGGCTGTTTTGTTCAACGCGACACGCTCAATTTATCATTAGCTGTGAGCAGAACGGATGAGTTCACTTTCAATTTAGTTCAGGGCTCGTTCTCCATCCATCATCCCACAACGCTCATCACTTCAACGCAATTAATCTCCATGCCGAGATCATTTCATATTAATGAACCGGGCATTTCTTTGATTGTTGATTTGATGAAGTAGCGAGGGGGGGGGGGGGGTGTTGCCATTGTACTCAGGCTTTATGTACACTTCTGTCTTCATGCCAGCAGCTGTGAGGAATTGTAAAAGTTGCAGCGATAGATGGGAGGTGACCTGGAAACAAAAGCAATCAGGGAGGAGGAGGAAGTGGAGCCATCACGCTCCGTCAGTAGAAGAAGGAATACCTCCATGTAGCCGGCTGGAGGACGTCTCTCACGCTGCAGATGATTCTTCTTCATAAACTGAATGAAACACCACGGATCAATCAGCTCCACTTCACACTCAATTACAGCTCAATCAAAGCAGGGGCTGAATCAATGGGGGCCAATTAAAAGCCCTTTCATCAGTCTATGCAAATGAGGGCTCGGTTTCCCCAAACCACGGAGGGGGGGCGGAGACGCAGAGAGACGCCTCAGTGCTGATCCCAGGTCAGCTTCATTTGTCCTGTTGGACATACGTGACGCTCTCGACATCACGTATGTCCAACCCGTGACTGCAGCGTGACCACACACACTCACACGCGCGTCCGTGATCCTTTCTTTCATTTCTTTGCGGTGATGTTTCTGTTTCTGGGTCCTTCCAACACAATAAGACAAATATCAATAGCAACAATATTCAAATGAAACAGAGCAGGTATGAATACCAGGATGTATAAGAAGAGACGTTCATATATAAACATATATAACATATGTATGTATTTTTATGTATCTTCATGTTCCTCTTCTTCCTTTATTATAATATATAATATATAAGCAGCTGAGTAACGACTTCTTCAATGTTGTTTGGACCAAATAGTGTCATGTGACCATGTGATTAATAAAGCTTAATTGGTGTTAAGCTTCATTAATCACATGGTTAAAATGTTAAAGCCCCCCCCCCCGATCAGTAGTATTGATCGTCCTCAGCAGCACACAACACAGTATTGAGCTAACGGAGCCTCCAGAATCACGTCCTCTCTGGAAACATATTCATATTTACTCAGCTATATTTCATTTGTATGGATCACCTGAGGGTTAAAGAAGAATAGGGGGGGGGGGGGTGTATGTAGTCTGTGTTTTATGATGTCCCTCTGAAATCTATCTGAATCCCATTAAATTGGATATAAAGATGTGCAGACACACACATCCCAGTAAACGGGGTTCAGCATCGCTCGCCAACAATCCCGCCTCAACAAGCCGGTTGTGGCCGCGGCTTCAGATCCTTTTAATAATTCACGATCCTGTTAGTGGAGGACAAACATTTCTGTTCCAGCTCTCCAACTTGTGGGATTGTTTTTACAGGCACAGCGCAACAATAACTCTGGAGCCATTTCACACTCGCTGCTTTCTTTATTAAAGCAGCGCAGCAGTAAACACATCTGGCCTGGACCTCCATCCTCTTCTTCCTCTCCTCTTCCTCCGTCACCCTGAGCCATTCACTTGCATCCTCTTCCTCCATCCTTGTTCCTTCATTAATTAACAATATGTTTCAACATTTCTAAAATGTTACATTAATATAATATATTAATATATAATATCAGTTTAAGCCATTTTTAAATACAAGTTAAATACAAAAACAACAAATATTAAAACATATTTATTAAAAGAAAGAGATTCCAGCTGTTTCCGTTTTTTATTTGTTTGGATCGAAATGAAAACAGACAGGAAAGAGAAAACCTGATTCAGTATAATGAAATCAAATAAGATAACTGTCAATAAGAAAAACAATTCATTGATAAACCTTTAAAAGACAGCATTATAATAATCCCCAAATACTTAAATGTTAATTATGAGTTATAGTGTTTTATTCTGTTAAGCTTCAGTGTCAAGTCTGAATTATTATTACTATAATTATTATTATTAGTTATTCATATCCAGGTCCTATGGTTCATTTGTGTTACTGGTTTTGCTTTTCTGCTTCTTCTTGAGACTATTTGGATGGAAAACCTTCCGTCCAAATTCATTCTTTAATTGATTATCAAACAGCTGATTGATCACTGGTGTGTTATAAACTGTGTTTATTATATTTATAACCTCAACAACCTCATTTTATTTAGATGAACAGACAATAAATGAATGTTTCTGACAGAGAACCAATAGACCCTTTCTTCTGCTTCTTCTTCTTCAGTCAGACATTAATGATGTAACATGATGTGTGTGTGTGTGTGTGTGTGTGTGTGTGTGTGTGTGTGTGTGTGTGTGTGTGTGTTTGTAAGTGTGTGTGTGTGTGTGTGTGCTCGTTGACCCTATGATGTAATCGGCATTACTACTAATATTTACACGTTGGTGTTTTTATGACTCCTCTTGCGACCCTCAGACGGGCCCCCACCCTCAGCTTGGAAAACATAGATTTAAACCATATTAACTGTTGAAATATATCTTATATTTTATATATGATATGTATTTTTTCTCATTTTAAAAATACATATTTTCTAAATGTATTATTAAAATAGAAATAATAACACAAGATGTGATTAACACAATTATCATTTATGTTTCTATTTAAAACACAATAAAGCCTTCAGGTCCTCCTCCTCAATGTAACCATGGCAACCTTTGACCTGTCTGTCAAACCACAACCGTCTAAATATATAAGAATGAGAAACCAGCGGCGGTGAAGTAAACATAAGTTTGAATGATTAATTGATTTGATTTATTGGCTCGATATGACAAAAGCAGCTGAAATTATTATTAAGTATTTCAAAAATAATCATAAATAAAACATGAATTTTACAATCAATAAAATGTCTGTTCAAAGATCAAAGAAAAGCAGCCACGTACACTTAAATGTGCCTGTGACCTCACACTAAAAACAACAACAACAACAACAACAACAATACTAACATTAATGAGAGGAACGATGAGAACAATGATATTTATGAGGATTATTACATCAACAACTAAGTACATTTCATCATCACAGCGTTCCGTGTAAGAGCCCGTTCTTGTGTTGCAGCACCTCCTGCTGGGGGCTTCCTGTCCAGGGACAAAGAAGAAGACAAAAGACATGATGATGAGGATGAAGAAGATAATGATGACGAAGATGAGGAAACCTGCTCAGGTTCTCTGTCCTCTAACGATCTGGTTCTTTAGTGTCACCTTGATGGTGACGGACGTGTTGACGCAGGTTCCTGTTACAACCACAGACAGAAGTTAACAAACAACGAACCATGAAGACATCGTCATCATCATCATCATCATCATCGCCGTCGTGGTGATCTTCAGCACACTCGGACCTTCAAGAACTATTTTCTTATATTTTAAAGTTGTGTCTTTGCTGCGAGGTGAGATTGAAGGATCCTCCAGTGGAACGTTGGTCCCACAGTGGCCATTAATATGATATAAAGATGGTTTAGAACTTCATGTGACGTAATACATCTCATCAATAACACGTCTGAATTCTGCCTCCTTTCATTCACGCGTTTGTTAAAGATCAATCCGTGTGGTGGTCTTCAGCAACCTCTGGACCATGGACCTCTGGAGGACCCCTCAGACCTCCAGGGGTCTAATCCACAGGAGAAATGTGAAAGTGGTCGGTGATAATTCCAGTTTTTACAGTCGCTAGGACACATTTCTCAATACTTAGATCACTTTTCAAACCTCTTCACGTGGTGACCACAAGTACATGTGAGCTAAACTGAGCATCAATGATTGTTGCTTTGGCACAAAATGGATTCAATGACTTCATCTTTCTAATTACATCATTTCGTTTCTCACTCAGACAAAACTCTGAGTACCTTCAGCCACTTTGCACACGCCTACATGTTTTCAACACTTAAACTTATGTCCAAAACAATAACATGATACAAAACCGAACAAGACAGCAATTTGCTACAATTCCACAGTAATATTGTAATGAAATATATTTTAAATCTTAAAATGAAATGTATATAAAATATAATATAAATATAAAAACAATTGGAGCAACCACAGCGGATTCTCATAGTAGATGAACATCTACACACGTGTTACTCTTTCAATTTCATTACAAAAGGAGACGACTGCTGAATAATTCTGTACTGTGACGTAAACATGGACGCAGCCAGAGAGAAGTGGCTGAAAGAGGAAGACGAGCGGCTGTGAGGGACGAAGAAAAGAAGAACAAGAGGAAGATCACGAGCTGTCGTCTCAGATGAGATTATTGATCAGGTATATATAAATATATATATATATATATATATATATATATAAATCGTGGTCTCTCAATGAGAGGCTGTCTGAGAGTGCAGCCAAATCCGCAACGCTCAACAGTGGCATCTGTTGTTAAGAGTTTATTCCCATTGCTGAACGTCTAAAACTGACTGCAGCAGCAACAGTCGCCTCACCTGCACAACTCACTGCAAGCAACACAACTCACAACACACACTGTCACAACACACACTGTCACTCACAACACACACTGTCACTCACACACACTGTGACAACACACACTGTCACTCACAACACACACTGTCACTCACAACACACACTGTCACTCACACACACTGTGACAACACACACTGTCACAACACACACTGTCACTCACAACACACACTGTCACAACACACACTGTCACAACACACACTGTCACTCACAACACACACTGTCACTCACACACACTGTGACAACACACACTGTCACTCACAACACACACTGTCACTCACAACACACACTGTCACTCACACACACTGTCACTCACAACACACACTGTCACAACACACACTGTCACAACACACACTGTCACAACACACACTGTCACTCACAACACACACTGTGACAACACACACTGTCACTCACAACACACACTGTCACAACACACACTGTCACTCACAACACACACTGTCACTCACAACACACACTGTGACAACACACACTGTCACAACACACACTGTCACTCACAACACACACTGTCACAACACACACTGTCACTCACAACACACACTGTCACAACACACACTGTCACAACACACACTGTCACAACACACACTGTCACTCACAACACACACTGTCACAACACACACTGTCACTCACAACACACACTGTCACAACACACACTGTCACTCACAACACACACTGTCACAACACACACTGTCACTCACAACACACACTGTCACTCACAACACACACTGTGACAACACACACTGTCACAACACACACTGTCACTCAGGACACACACTGTCACTCACAACACACACTGTCACAACACACACTGTCACAACACACACTGTCACTCACAACACACACTGTGACAACACACACTGTCACTCACAACACACACTGTCACTCACAACACACACTGTGACAACACACACTGTCACAACACACACTGTGACAACACACACTGTGACAACACACACTGTCACTCAGGACACACTGAGAGTACAAACACACAAATACTCACTGTTCATCTTCACACTTTGAACCGTTTCAGTGACGTCATACAAAGTAAGATTGTCTTCAAAGAAAAGAGTCACATTTCTTCACATGATTTATTACATTTTTAGAACATAACAATTCTTTAAGGTAAATAAAAATGAGCAGTTTGGTTCAATCGTCTGTAGTAATTTACAGAATTACAGTAATGAGAAAAAGGTAGAAAGTAAAAGTACAGATAAGTGAGGGCTGATCTGCCTCTCATCAGGACACCGGTTCTCATCACCTTCACATCTGATGTTCTCCATGAACCACATAAAGAGCAGAAAGCGTGCTTATTTATTTCCATGGTGGAGAACGGAAACAATAAACGTCTTTACGGCGACTCGTGACAGAGATAAGCCACGCCCCCTTCCTGAAGCGGAATGACTACAACGAGTCACGTGAGTAAAGCGTGAAGCAGCATGAACTGACTGCGTCTCAACCTGCAGGACCACCACTGAGTCCCTGAGACGTCCGAGCCACTGTCGCTTAATATTTGAAAGATGAAGAAACTATTTTATATCCATTTAATTCCTTTTAAAATATTTGTATTCATACATTTATTTAAATTTGTATTTTTTGGTTCCTCGCTACGACTAGTCGGAGAGGAACCGATTGTATCGGAGAGAATTATTATTACTCTGTCTAAGGAATTTGGGGAACCTATTGTATTTCAAAGAATTCTTATTATTCTTTCCAAGGAATTTTTCCTTTTTGGAGGATTTATTATATCCAAAAAGTCTTTACATTTGCCATGAAGATCAGGACTGGTGGAAAATGTGATATTTTTGGGGTGTCACATTCGGGTATAAAGAAATGTCTCTATAGCTCTGAATTTGAAATGTACCACATAAACCCAGTGTTTTACCCCGGTGCCCAATTGACTTGAAATTTGGCCCACTTGTGCTCCTGGGTACGCGCTACAAAAAAGTCAATCACGATATTTAAATGCGCCAAATTAGATTTCCTGCCATTTAGAATTTGGTCAACAACACATTTTTGCGTACTCCTCCCAAACGCCGAGTCCAATTCTTATAGAATTCTTTGCGGATCTTTATTGGTTCAATTTCATCAGAAAAAACACAAGGTTTTGAGAAGGTTTGGACCAATGAACTTCTAAGGGCTGTGGCCTAATAGGTCAAGACTCATAACTTCTAAATGACTTTGCGTGCCCTTACCAAATCTGTAGCATGTGTATATATTGCCCCCCTAAACCCACCCTGATTTCATATAATATTTGAAGACTAGGGGCGCAGCAGTTAATTGTTAAATATCTGCATTTTTGCCCATTTTCATTGTTTTTTCGAGTTGTTAAAGAGATTAAACCAGATTCGTATCAAATTTGGGTCGTGTGATCTTGAGACTTCGCTGTTCAAAATTGCATAACGCTTGAAAATATGTGGCCATTGTGCTTTGGCAAAACATTGAAAATGGTGGTAACTCGCCATAAATGATCTAATCTGCTCCTAATGTGCCATGACATCCTTACCCTGTAGCCATATGATCATTCTGAGTCCCAGTCATAGCGCCACCTAGTGGCAATAGGAATGACATGTTTTTTATTTCATACCCTGCTCCTCCCTAATTAATCAGATCCCTCCCAAATGTAGTAATAAAAGACCTGAGACCTTAA
Source organism: Gasterosteus aculeatus (assembly GCF_964276395.1). NCBI lineage: Eukaryota > Metazoa > Chordata > Actinopteri > Perciformes > Gasterosteidae > Gasterosteus > Gasterosteus aculeatus. The sequence goes on along the minus strand of NC_135702.1, from coordinate 237,692 downwards.
TAATGTTAAAGGTCAAGCGCCCCTCCGTCAGCGCGACGCGTTGCGTTGGCGAAACGCAGGCGCGTTTTTCCTGCGTTTGCGGTGCGCTTGAGTGACGCTCGCGAGGCGCCGTGTCGCCATCGAGCAACATGGCGGAGCCCACCGTGCGCGTGAGCGGGATCGTGTTGTCTTCGCTCGTGTTCCAGCACGTCAACGGGGATTCCGACGTGGTGAGAAACCAGCAGCGCGCTTGTTATTGTGGCGCGAAGCTTCAGTCCGTCGGTTGAACGAGTGAAGACAAAAGTCCCGCCGCGCCATTTCTGCAACTTTACGGAGTCCCGCCGGACTCCGTTTAGAAACGCTCCCATTCCGCGGGACACTGGTCACTGGGCAGCGAGCACCGCCTGTGAGACGCGACTGAACGCATTTCAGAAGTCACTTGTGTCCGCTGAATTCGGCAGAATGTAAAATCCAACAAGCAATAGACCCACGAGTCAAACGTGGACACAACGAGCCGAGCCGTGGAGGAACCGCCGGGACGCGCCGCGTAAAAGAGTCCGTTTGGTCAATGGACCGTCGCCTTTAACACAGTAAAGTCAGGACGTTACAGATATCTGCATCTACTGCTTATGTTTACTATCAATGTCAAATTATCACACTGTCTCCGTTTTGAACAGCTGGAGGCCGTTTTATTCAAATATGTGTAATAATAATTCAACCGAAACTCCCAAATATTTACTGAGTAACTGCAATCACTGAACATATCGACTGAAAATGAATTGAAAATACATTTTTCTGTTGATTAATCAGGTACGTGTGGCGTTGACTTATTATTTTATTATGTGAAACACTATTTATTTAAAATAATAAACCTGATCTGTGAGCGTATCTTTTGCTGGATGTCATTCCCATCTGTAAACTGTATAATGATGATTAATCACAAAGGAAAAGCAATAATCCGTACGCCGCTAAGAATTCTGTTTTATTTCAGGAAGGTTTGATCCTCGGAGAAAGTAAGTTTGAAGAGCAAATCACCATCAGTGACTCTCAGGCTGACAACATCCACATCGAGGAGGTCTACAGTGAGTACACACACACACACATTGAGTGAGTCATGTATCTATATATAAAGGTATTTAAATATTAAATTATAGTCAGTTAAGTCATATATATGTAGAGAGTCTAATGTATTTGTCATTTTATCAACAGATATCCAGAAGCACATCAGCTGCCTCAAACTAAACGAGTGAATACTGGAGATTTAAACCACATTAAATATGTAATAATATAAGTTCCAGCAGTGTTGTGTGTCTGTATATATATTTATATACAGACACACACACATATTTATATACTTGTATTGCATGTCGGGACCTCTGTGTTTGCAGATTCTACGATGCTGTTGGAGACGTGAACATTGACGCCGTGAAGAAAATCCTGGCCGACAACAAGGAGGTCCGTGTGTTTCTCAGTCGCCATGGCGATATGATCACCTCTTCGTCAGGCACCAAGATGTTTTTGAGTTATTTGAATATGAATTTCAGCTCAATGATCATTTTGTTCATTTCTGTAACATTATTATTATGTGTCATCCTCTTCGTACACGCGTATGGTGGGTTGGTGACGCCGCGCATCGACCACCTTCCAGGAGGACGTGATTGGCTGGTACAGACAGCGCAGAAACTCTGAGCAACAGATGACCTTCAGAGAGAAGGTCGTCCACGAGAAGCTCAAGACGTCTCTGTGCAACCCTCACATGATCTTTGTGCTGCTGACACCCAGCAGGTCCACTCCCACAGGCTCCACCCACAAGATGGAGTACGCCGCCTTCACGTCCCGCAGCAGGTAAACAAGAGGCTTTCCTTTACTTCATTTTAAACAGAAAATAAGACAAATGAAACATCGGAATCCACTATTCCTCGTACGTGGTTCAACTAAGTCGATCAAATTGACAGGATGATTGACATCTCGGTTCCTCAAAGGCCGAACCTCGTTAGTTTGAACCAGATGTCATCAGCCTCTCGCACCTTATTGCTTAAATGCTCTTTTATATTGGTTAATTATTAAAAATAGAGCTGGTCTTTTATTTGTGTCGTGTGCAGCAGTGTGTGCAGGATCTTTACTTTACAAACATCTGACTTTGGTGTAAAAGTCTTTTTATCTTCTTTTAGTTCCAACCGTCTCTTTGCCTCAATAGACGTTATTTCTCGGGGTGAAAGTCGTCTTTGGTCCGATTCAGTCTGGATGTTTCCACTTTTCAACGACTGATAATGTGCACTTGACTGTTAGCATAGTTAGCATGTGCTAGCCATCAGTGAAGAAAAGCCACAGCAGAAGGAGCCCGTGTGCTCACCACGCCCCCTTCAGGCGGGCAGAGGAACTGACTCCGCCTCCCAGCGGTGACGAGCAGGAGGCTCCAGTCCAGCTGCCTCCTTGTTACTGCGCCTTCACGTCAGATGAAGTCCAACGCGGTGAGACACAGGAGCCGGACTGCGTGGTAACAGTGTACAGACGTTACGTGGGAGACATACAGACGCATTAATTACACGTGCTGAGCAGCTCAGCCGGGTTATGAGGGATTGCGCAATGCGAGAGGAGGCGCAGCTCGTCGCTGCCTCCAATTTTGACTATAAAAATCATCGAATTGATTGGAATCTAATACATACACTTCTATTACAGATCAGTGGACAAATGTATATATATGTGTACCGTATATATTTTTTAATCATTATTTTTTCACATTTCCCCGCCTCCAGTGACCACACGTCACTGGCGTGGACACAGAGAGAAGGTCGTCCACGAGAAGCGTGGACACAGGCGGCTTATATGTTCACCTTTTTTTTGTTCTAAATTTAGGTGGTGCGGCTTATATTCAGGTGCGCTCTATAGTCCAGAATTTACGGTATGTATCTATTATTCATAATCTGACATTTGATCAATTGAAGCAGTGAAACATGGAACATCTAGAAGTTTATAAAGAGATCAAATAAACCAACAGAACTTTACGAAGAGCCCGACGTGCAGCGGCTTTCCAGATGTTCTCTGCATCGCAACACTGTACAAACGTGGACAGTGTGAGAGACAGTGTGTGGGACAGAGTGTGGGACAGAGTGTGGGACAGAGTGTGGGACAGTGTGTGGGACAGTGTGTGGGACAGTGTGTGGGACAGTGTGTGGGACAGTGTGTGGGACAGAGTGTGGGACAGAGTGTGGGACAGTGTGAGGGACAGAGTGTGGGACAGGCTCAAGCTTTTTGATGTGTTGCTATGGTTTAAACCGTAAAGCCTGATCTACGTCATCTTATCCTAACTCAGTTAGCCACGTACGAGGAACGGGGCCCTGGTGTCTTTATTTAAAGGGTTTATCATGAAACATTGAAATGTCAAAAAAAATGTCCGCTCTGGCGTATTATTTTACTTGTTGTCATGACAACAAGGTTATGATATAGTTGTAAAATACATTTTAATGAGGCTGCTGTTCACTGAAGGCTCTTCGTCAACATCCCCGTGCTGGTCAGTAACCTCGGCCTCCTGGAGAGTCCGGCCTACTGGAAGGCCTCGGCGCCCTGCTCGGCGGGGGGGTACCGGCTCGCCACCAGCCGCTACAGGTAGGCTCCTCTTTGCGGTGCGTTCAGGTGCTCCGGTTTCCAGTGTGATCTTCAGCGTCAGCTGTGGCCACTAGATGCCTCCACGCAGATGAGGGTGGAGCTTCCAGTCCGTTGGGTGTGGCCACTGCTCCTCTGAGCCGATTGGCCAAACCAGTAACCACTAAAGAAGAAGCCTTTTTTCCTTCTGTTGCTCCAGCTCCAACTTCTTCTCCTCCAACGGACTGCTGAGGGACGTGAACGACGTGAACGCCATGAGCGATGCTGTGCAGGAGGAGCTGCAGGTGAGCGCCTCACTCTTCTTCTGTGGTTTAACTCGCCCTTTTCTTTTCTCTGTTCCAACTGTCTGCTGACTACTGACCCGCTCCTCCTCCTCTTCTTCTGTTGTGACTCCCTCCTCTTCTTCTTCTTCTTCTTCTGTTGTGACTCCCTCCTCTTCTTCTTCTTCTTCTCTGTTGTGACTTCCTGTTTGTCTCCCTCCTCTTCTTCTTCTTCTGTTGTGACTCCCTCCTCTTCTTCTTCTTCTGTTGTGACTTCCTGTTTGTCTCCCTCCTCTTCTTCTTCTTCTGTTGTGACTTCCTGTTTGTCTCCCTCCTCCTCTTCTTCTGTTTGTTCTGACAGAGAGCCTGCAGGAAGTTGGAGGAGAGTGAACGTCTGGTGGAATCACTCCAAAATGACGTTTTGACTCTCAGGAGGAAAATACGTGAGAAGAAAAGTGAAGGTTTGAATTTCATTAAATATTCGTAATCCATCAATTGAACCATTATTAATAAATAGTTGAATCAACTTTAGTTCATTTATTTCACTATTAAACAATTGAATGATGAATCGTATGTTAAATAATTGTAGTTATATTAAGTACCATTAATAATAAATCAATCAGGTCTAGTCTTGGTTGTCTGGTTTTCATTGCTTTGCTGATGATGTGCATTAAAGGCCCCTTCATGCTGTGTTTGATTGTATGACGGACATTAAAACATGGATGCACCTGAACTTCTTAAAAGTAAATGAAAAAACAGAGATCGTGCTGTTTGGTCGCCCTGACTTGGTCCAGGTCCTTGCCAGGTCCCTTGGCCCACTAGCACCTTACACAGGCTCCCAGGCCAGAAGCCTTGGTGTGATTATTGATGGGGCCTTTAAATTGGACCAGCAGGTCCGCTCTGTGGTTGAGGCTAGCTTCTTCCAGCTTCGGCTTCTAGCCAAAGTCCAACCCGATCTAAACAGGGCTGACCTTGAAGTCATGCATGCTTTTATATCTTCACGCTTGGACTATTGCAAGTCCCTGTATGTCGGTATCGGCCGATCAGAACTCAACCGTCTGCAGCAGCCCGTCTCCTGACGGGACAAAGAAACACGGGCACATAACGCCAGTGCTTTCCTCTCCACTGGCGTCCCGTTAGGTCCAGAATAGATTTTAAGGATCTTTTATTTGTTTTTAAGTCTCTGCATGGACTGGTCCCAGAATATTTATCCAGCCTCATTAATGTGCATCAACCCTCCAGAGCCCTGAGGTCAGCTGACCCGCTGGTTCTCGCAGTAGCGGCTCCCAGACTGTGGAACGCTTTGCTGTTTTCTGTGCGGTCTGCGACGAGCCTTTCTACTTAAAACTCGCCTTAAGACCCACTTGTTTACCTCTGGCTGAGTTAAGTCACCTGTATTGGATCTTTTATTTGTTTGTTTTTGCCCGTTTGTTGTTTTACTTTTGCTCGTATTGTTTATTGCTGCTGATGGCCACTGGCCTTTAAGAGTGCTTTATAAACGAACTTGACATTGGTCTGTCTGCAGGTGGTCCGGTGGTCCAGAGGGACCAGGTCCTCCATCAGGCCTTCAGGTCTGTGTTCTGTTCTCCTGTGTTTCACACTCACACTCTGACTCTGGTGGCCCTTCCTGTTCCCGACGCCATCTCCATGACAACGGCTCCAGAAGCGCCGCCTCCGCCCCGTCGGAAGAGACTGAAGGAAACGCCGGGGGGGCGGGACAGGAAGAGCGAGCCTTCAGAATAAAGAACAATTCTTTCCGTTGAAGACGATTTTACTCAAGTGGAGTTGAGCTTTCGGTTACTATGACAACAAGTTGACGTGCAAATGTTAAACCGTCATAGTTATCACTAAATACTAAAGTACAACCTGAACATATTCATGTGAATGTGTAACATAAGAAGCAGAGACCTTCAGAGAGTTCTGACAGCTTTAATAAACAACCCTAATCCAGATGTTTGATTCCACAGATGTTGGGATCCTTCATGAACTGAGGATGTTTGTGGGTCACAGACATGAATCCTGGAAAGAAAAGTTCAGTTTAGGGACATTGCTCTAGTTGTTACATACAAATCAGCTTTTTATTAAACTACATATATTTACGGGGCCTTGCGTAAGTATTCACCCCCCATGGACTTTTTGTTGGATTTAAATTGAATCCTGGTAATGGACCAACAAAAAGAGTCCATAGGGGAAAGTTTACATGGAAGTGTTGAATGCATTTGTTTTCATCCCCATTACTGTGAAAAGGTCTGGTGCCACCAACCGTCCTCAAGTCACATAATCAGCAGATGCTCTTTAACCTCAGGATAAAAACACCTGCTCTGTGTTTGAGAGCATCATGGAGCTCGGGGAGGAAGTTGTAGCGGAGTATGAATCCCGTGTGGGAGAAGGTACTCTGCTCAGAGGAGGCCAGAGTGGAACTTCTCTGCCTCGATGCAAAACGCTGTCTGGAGGAAAGTCAACACCAGCATCATGCTTCTCTTCAGCAGGAAACGAGTCCCAATGAGGGAAAGATGGACGCAGCCAAATACAGGACAATGCTTGAAGAGAACATGAAGACTTGAGACGGGGCCGAGCTTCGTTTTCAAGCAGGACAATGAGCCTCAACGTACAGACAAAATGGGGTGAATACGTACGCAGGGCAGCGTATATAACGAACGCCCTGAGAAAGGCTGTCCGGATGTAACGAAGCAATTTTTATTTTTTCGTTATCACCAAAACTCACTTCGATGCTCCTTGAAAGCATCATATGTGACCAAAACCAAACTTAATTGTGATATTTCTGTTAAAAACATAAGTTCTGAGCTCAGTGAAACAACGATGTCATCATTGAATTATTAGAGACAGTCATGTGACCATAAATCAGAAAGTGAACATAAACTCTTGATATAAAGGTTATGTTTGTAAAATAAATGATCAAAGAAGTTGAACCTCCCTTATTTTTGATGAGTGATCAGAGGAGCCGTTGACGCGTCTTTGAGTTCTAGTTTTATGAAGGTTTCCAAAGAGGGGCAGATCGTTACATGTATCACAATGATGTTTATTAATATTGGACATACCCATGGAGTGAGCTTTCTTTATGGCCTTCGACACTTCCTTCTGTTTCCGTCCACATAACCCTGAAAAACAGACGCGGACGCCATGAGCTCACCTGCAGACGAGTTGGGATCCGCCCACACAGCGAGCCGCTCACCTGTGATGTGTCGGCCGTAGGTTCTGCCCGTGTGAGGAGAGACGAACTGAGACAGCAGCTGTGAGGGGACGAGGAGGTCCAGTGTGAATAGATGTAAACGCTTCATACAGCTATAAACGTAACATACAAACATATCCAAGTCACAGCTTCCATTCTGTAAACATGAAAAACGTATGTTCCTCCCCTCAGAGCTTCAGGTGTGTCTCACCTGAGTGTTCTTGAAGTCCACTGTGACGTTGCAGAGGAGACAACCTGTCTGGGGCTCTTTGTACGGGTTCTCCATCTTCAATAGCTTCTACATGAAGGTAAATATTAATGATACTACTGAGTCAGGTTAGCCTAGTTATTACTGACATTGCTACAACTACAATACTATTTAGTAATATAACAGTGAGATAATAACGGTTGGATTATAAATCATGACAAATGTAATAAAACATTTAATATTATATTTTATTTTGTGTCTTATATTAAATATAAAAACATTCGGAATTCATTAGATGTTCAAATAAATTATTGATATGGTTTGGTTTATTGGTTTTACTTCATTATATTATTCATATACACTTACCGTGTCATCTTTGTGTTGGACCACATGTGACGCCACGGTCAGGCTTCCTGCAGGAATGGTTTTATATGCTAACGTTAGCCCTAGCATCAGAATCTGTAACTCACTGACTCAAACGTATGATTAAATTAAAGCACTTACGAGAACGATAGTTTGTGATGACGTCATAAAGTCTCACACATATTCACAAATAATAATAAAGTCTTACTTGTGTTTCCATGTTGTAACAAAACAGAATGTATCCTCTTCAACCCTCTGAAAGCAAGCATCTTGACCTGACACAGGACCGGAAGTTGTCCACCAATATGTCCGGTGCGTCGCAATGTTCTCTGACTGTTAGTTCCTACTACCAATCACGAAATGTTGCTGTATTAGTAAATGTTGTCTTCATTCATTTGGTATCCACGATTATCTGTGTACATATAGATTTGATATTTTTCTAATACAACGTTAGATTAAAGACGAAGCGTTATCCCCCCAAAAGATACACTGGGACGAGATTAAGCCCCCAAATAAGGGAGTGGGTCACAGGAACACAACTTGTTATTTTAATCAACACAGTAATGATGTTGATCATGTTTACAATGACGTAGGAGTGCAAATTACTTTCTACCTCTTTATAACGAAGATTATGGCGCCGAATACACCTGTGCCTTACAGAAAGCGGCTCGGTTCGCTAGGCTCGCGAGGGACCCGGTAAAGCGAAGACGGAAGCGAGGGCGGGTTTCGCTCTTGCTCCGAAGATGCCGGGGTGCTTTTGAATATGACGCTCGCGGAGCTTTTGAGCCTTTAACGTTAAAACAAACTAAGCTTTACGAATGCTAATTTATTTATTAACTTTGGATTTGCGACCCTATGTGTTTTTACGTTTGTTTCAGATTAATTTAGCGGTGCTTCTAGTGAAAAAATAGCCCGCTATAATTTTCATAGGTAACATTAAGCTAATGTGTGAGCTAAAGTTAAGCTAACGTTAGCTAACGAGGGCGCTGCAGTTAAGGTACTTTGAGGTTGTTTTGGGAGTTAGTTAGGTTAACTAGTCGTGGTTTATTCATTTTAACGTTATCTAGTTGGTGGATAAACTGGCGTGAGATGTAGCATCAGGCTGGTGTGTTAGCTGAAGCAGTGATGAACGCTTCTGGGAAACAGGGACTCCAAATCAAGAGAGTATCCTCGAGAAAGCGCTCCAGGGACCTGAGGACTCACCTGACACCTGTCGGGAAGAGGGGCGGAGCTACCTGCTCACAGCCACGTCCCAGAGCCCGGAGGCTCGGGAGCATCGTGGCTGATGGAGCGGCTGCTGAGGTACAAGTTATTGATGATGAGCTTAAAGTTTTCGTGCCAGTAGACAGAAAACAATCCACCAATCGTTGTTTGTTCAGCCGAAATTCCACCTAGACGAGAATATGTGAAGGTTTTATTTTTTGAGAATAACATGAATCTCTTCTGTTTTTGAAAGTTTTACAAAAGAAAGAGGACATTTTATTTGTTCATTTTTGTCTTTTGTAAGACTGTGATGGGCATGTTGAATTATCTTCCTACAATCTATTCACCAAAAGGACATATACGGCTGATTTAGATCATTAAAATAAGTTGAGTCTTCAAACAGTCCAGAAGCTCTTTATCAGCTGTTGGTGGTTTTGAAGGAGCTTGAAGCTCGTCTCCTGTCCTTAATCTAGTGGATCAATCGGCTAGTCTTTGCTGATCCATTGGTCACAGGGCGGTAGGTCAACAGCTGTGTTGTGTTGACAGTTCTGCAGTGACAGCGAGGACTTGTTTGGGGACTACGACAGCCTCCTGGAGGACAGCTCTCTGCTGGAGAAGCTGGACCATGCGGAGCAGTTTGAGTTCACCGCCCTGAGACACAAGGAGCTGGGCGAAGACGTCCTCACGGACTCCATCCTGGACGTCCTTGGGGATGAAGACTTACCAACCAGCCAGCGTCTGTTTGAGGAGCAAGTCGACAGGCCCCCGAAGAGGAGCTGCCCGCAGGACGGAGCCTTGTCTCCTCTCGGAGACGCTGGGGACACGAGGAAGAGGAGAAGCGTGGCAGATCGGATGAAGAGGGCGATGCTCTGCAACGCAGCGGCTCCCTCCAGCGTGTTACGCAGCGCCATGCTGAAGGAAGCGGTGGTCTCTGAGGAGATCAGCGTCGCCATGCGGGCCATGGACACCGTCTGTGCCGAGACCCCCGACCTCGGGCCCTTCTTCGGACTCCCCACCAGAGTGAAGGAGCTGATGTTCAAACTGAGAGGAATCCAGGATTTATACGGTTTGTTTAAAACAAGCAGTGATCATCTTCTAAGCTCAAAGCTTCTCTAATGTGACGCTTCTCTCTGACACGATGAGGTAAATGTGTTCAGCTTTGGTAAAAAACAAGACGTCTCTTTGGGGTGTAGCAAACATTTAATGGCCTATTTTCTGATATGCATTTGACTAGAACTTCAATGGTGAAAATAACTGGTTAGTTCCAGAATTAACTATTTTTTCATTATTAATTCATCTTTAGATACTTTTCATTAGTTCTATTAAAGTTTAAAAAAAAACTCCACTAATATTCAGAGCAAAAGCTCAAAAATGCCCGTAGTCATTTAGATTTTGGGAGAAACATGTCGTTTTAAACACTTTATCCACATTAAAGAAACCAGATTTGACCTGCTGATCGGTCCGCTTCAGAGGAGCGGATTGGTGGAAGTTGTTTCCGTTCTTTGTGCTAAGCTAACAGCTAACGCTCCCGTGATGTTTCAGACTGGCAGCGGACGTGTCTGAATCTGGACTGTGTGCAGCGGAGGAAGAACCTCATCTACTCGCTGCCCACCAGTGGGGGGAAGACCCTGGTCGCAGAGATCCTGGTCCTCAGAGAGCTGCTGTGCAGGAGGAAGGACTGCCTCTTCATCCTCCCGTACATATCGTTGGTGCAGGAGAAGGTAGCGACAGACGAGCTTTTCTCATCCAATCGGGAATCCCTTATGAAGTCAATCAAAGTTGTATTTTCCGTGTGCACCAGCTATACATGCACAGGCAGTGGCAGGCGCCGTTATACAGAGATTGGTTTTGTTATGCTAAAGAGTTGGAGACAGGCAAGGAGGTCCCAGACCTAAAGGAAACCTCGCGGTGCTTACAGCAGATGTTTGATTAGATTCAGGACACCTTCTCCTTCCTTCACCTTACAGCCTCTGGCATGTTGGATCACGGTAAGTAAGGGAAGTCGCCCCATCAGATCCCTAACTTGGGCTGGCTCGGTCGGTCGGTCGGGCCGGGTGTGAAGCGGGGCTGAAGGAGCCGTTGCCAATTCATGGTTCATGGGACCTCAAATGATACAAGAATTGACTAGTTAGCACGATGCCTCCTCTGGCTGGAGGCGAGTCAGCAGACGGAGAAGGAGATCATTGAGATAGTGACATAATTTGTTCTTCTAGTGAAGGGTGGAGGACCCAGAATCGAGCCTTGTGGGGAAACCCTTGTGACCTGAACCCGTGTTTTGCCCTGCAGGTACGTGGGTTAGCGAGCTTCGGTCTGGAACTGGACTTCCTGGTGGAGGAGTACGCGGGCAGCAAAGGGAGGTTCCCTCCCGTGAAGAGGAGGAACAACAGATCCGTGTACATTGCCACGATAGAAAAGGCCCACAGCCTCGTCAACTCCCTGATCGAGACCGGCAGGATGGAGGACCTCGGGCTGGTGGTGGTGGACGAGGTGCAGTAACGCAGGTGGGAGTTGAGGTGGAGGTGGAGGTGAGAGGCTTCATGTCTTTGTGTGTCTTACAGCTCCACATGCTGGGAGACGGCAGCAGAGGAGCAATCATTGAAATGACTTTAGCCAAAGTCCTCTTCACGAGCAGTAAGTCACTACTTCTCAATCCACCTCGGCTGTGAGACCTTAAAACCTTTTGAGTCACGGGATTCTTCTCCAGAAAGCACTCAGGTCATCGGGATGAGCGCCACTCTGGGGAACATCAAAGACCTGCAGACCTTCCTGAGGGCGGAGAACTACACCAGCGACTTCAGGCCTGTGAGGGATTCAAACCACATTTCCATCCATGACACTGAGACATTAAAGCCTCCAGGATGGATAGTAGTACAGTAGTGTCCAGGTGGAGATGTATTAGTGCTGTTATGTGTTCAGGTGCAGCTGAAGGAGTACGTGAAGCTGACCGACACCATCTATGAGGTCGACCCAACGGAGGAGGAATGTTTTAAATTCTCACGTCTTCTCAACTTTAAGGTGACTTCATTTGTTTCAACATGTTGCCGTTTGGTTTTGTTTTTCTACCTACAACCAAAAACATAATCCATCTTTTGATTTGACCTTTGACCCTTAGTACTCTAGCTCCATGCAGAAGGTGGATCCGGATCACATCATTGCTCTGGTGACTGAAGTCATTCCAACACATTCCTGTCTGGTTTTCTGCCCCACCAAGAAGAACTGTGAGAACGTGGTGGGGATGATCTGCAAGTACCTCAAAAAGTGAGAATCTGAAGGAGTGACCGACCCGGCCCACTCAAGAGAGGCCTGTGCAGCCCCCTAAAGAGTTTACCCCCCACAGGGAGTTCCTGGCGCTCAGGCAGCCGGAGAAGGCCGTCCTCCTCAGGGAGCTGAGGGCCAGCGGCAGCGGCTCGGCGTGTCCGGTGCTCCGGAGGACGGTGCCGTACGGTTTGGCCTATCACCACAGCGGGCTGACCTCTGAGGAGAGGAAGCTGGTGGAGGAGGCCTACTCCAACGGGGTGCTCTGTCTCCTCACCTGCACCTCCACGCTGGCTGCAGGGGTCAACCTTCCAGCCCGCCGGTAAGCTGCTCCACGTGCCCGGGTTCCCCTCTGTACCAGAGTTCAGCTTCACGGGTTCCTAAACGCGGTCTCTCGACACGCCGTCTCTTCCAGCTGAAGACGTTAACCCTTTTAAAAAGAAATATTTACCTTCATCACAAGTTTTATAATATATATAAATTTAAAACTCATCAAGAGGTCACGTGACAGTGGAAATCATCCACATGTTGAATTATATGAATCTCTAAAGTCGTACGACCCGCCGATGCAGAAAATGTTTCCATTTCAGATTCCCTCCAAGTAGAATATAGAGGTTCGGTGTTCTCTCTGAGATGTCACACTCTCCTCAGGGTGATCCTCCGCTCGCCCTACGTGGCCTCAGACTTCCTGAAGAGGAGCCAGTACAAACAGATGGTTGGCCGAGCCGGTCGGGCCGGGATCGACGCCGTGGGGGAGAGCGTCCTCATCCTGCAGGACGCGGACAGAGACGCGGTAACTGCTCGTGTGTAAATAGCGAGAGAAGTGCTCTGTGTGAAAAGACAAAAGTTCTTTGTGACCTTTGACCTGAACGTTCTCTTCTCAGGCTAAAACCCTCGTCTGTGCTCCCATGGAGAAGTGCTACAGCAACCTGCTGCGTGATGGAAGGAGGGGCCTCCTGAGCCTCATCCTGTCACTCATCGGACTCAACGTGAGGCGCCCCGTCTCCTCCTCCTGCTCCGTCCCGTCTCCTCCTGTCCTGTCCCGTGTCCTGCTGATGTGGATGTGTGGTGCGTTGCAGATCTGCTCGTCGGTGGGTCGCGTGATGGACTTCCTGTGCGCGACGCTGCTGTGCGTCCAGCAGGAGGCGCTGTGTGCGGAGACCAGCCTAAAGGAGGAGGTGCAGCGGTGCGTCGACCTCCTGAAGGACAAAGATCTTGTCACGGAGACGGCTCACGTTCAGACGCTGCAGGTCACCAAACTGGGACGAGCAACCTTCAAAGGTGAGTCACCCTGTGGGAGGAGCTTCAGTTGAATGCTGCTGGGACAGGAAGTGAGAAAACGCTGCTCCAGACCGACAGTAGTGCTTGTTTATTAATATACTTATATCTGAATCAGACTGATGGATGGATTGTCAGGCAGATGTTTGTCCGCGTGAGTCCTCCTCGTGCAGATGTTTGTCCGTGTTAGTCCTCCTCGTGCAGATGTTTGCCGTTGTGAGTCCTCCTCGTGCAGATGTTTGCCGTTGTGAGGCCTCCTCGTGCAGATGTTTGCCGTTGTGAGGCCTCCTCGTGCAGATGTCTGTCGTCGTGAGGCCTCCTCGTGCAGATGTCTGTCGTCGTGAGGCCTCCTCGTGCAGATGTTTGTCATTGTGAGGCCTCCTCGTGCAGATGTTTGCCGTTGTGAGGCCTCCTCGTGCAGATGTTTGCCGTTGTGAGGCCTCCTCGTGCAGATGTTTGCCGTCGTGAGGCCTCCTCGTGCAGATGTCTGTCGTCGTGAGGCCTCCTCGTGCAGATGTTTGCCGTTGTGAGGCCTCCTCGTGCAGATGTTTGCCGTCGTGAGGCCTCCTCGTGCAGATGTTTGCCGTCGTGAGGCCTCCTCGTGCAGATGTCTGTCGTCGTGAGTCCTCCTCGTGCAGATGTTTGCCGTTGAGGCCTCCTCGTGCAGATGTTTGTCATTGTGAGGCCTCCTCGTGCAGATGTTTGTCGCCGTGAGTCCTCCATATGCAGATGTTTGACCCCTCAGGCTCCGTGGACCTGTCCTACAGTGACCTCCTCTACAAAGACCTCTCCAAAGGTCTGGAAGGTCTTCTGCTCAACAGCTGCCTCCACCTGGTCTACCTGGTCACCCCATACGACATGATCACACAGTGCAGGCCGGACTGGATGGTGTTCTTCAGACAGGTACTCCACCTTCTGAACCCACCTCATAGCCCTGCCTCCTGACCCCACCATCTTCCTGGTGCAGTTCACGCTGCTGACGGATGCGGAACAGAAGATGTCTGCAGCCGTCGGAGTTCCAGAGAGCTTCATCGCCAGAAAAGCTGCAGGACAAACAGTGAGAAAGGTGAGAAGAAGAATGTTTCCCAGTGAGCTCAGCAGGAGGTGAGACCTGGAGAGCAGGTCTGATCAGTGACACCACTTGTTTCTGTTTCAGCCTGTCAACATGGAGGTGGTGAGTAGGATGTATCTGGCTCTGGTCCTCTTCTCTCTGCTCAAGGAGACCAACTTGTGGAGCGTCTCCGAGCGGTTCCATCTGAGCCGAGGCTTCATCCAGAGTTTACTGGGCTCCTCTTCGGCCTTCTGCTCCTGCGTGCTGCACTTCACCGAGGTAACATCTCAGTCAGGTAGAAGACCCCTGGGGCTGGTCTCAGGTCGGCTGAGGGTGATACGTGGTTGTTCCTCTGTGACCAGGAGCTGGAGGAGTTCTGGCCGTTCAGGGCTCTGCTGACAGAGCTGACCCGGAGGCTCAGCTACTGTGTGACGGCTGAGCTCATCCCGCTGATGGAGGTGGCCGGAGTGATGGAGGTCAGTGTGGAGCTCCTCGAAGCCTGCTAGAACCAAACCACATGGAGGCTACTACCAGCGTCTTCTGCATGATCCTCTGATGGTGTTAGCTTCTTGTGAGGTCTCCAGCTTTCCTCTGTTGTCGTGAATCAAAGTCACATTTTAGTGGTTTGTTGGCGTCAGAGAGGATTCTGGGTAAGTGCGATGAAGAGGAGGTCCTCTCTCTGACGAAGGTCTGCAGATGAACTATGACTCATTTGTAGGTATTTTAGTGCAGGGTGCTCAATCGATCAGTCGATCGTGTGCCATCAATAAAAAAATGACGTCACGCATGCGCGAGAGATGAGCTAAACTAATGCTAATGCTAACTAGCGATTCTTGCTAACGTATTTAAATTCATTCCAAAGTGACCCAGGCTGACTCCAGTAGGCTAATGACCAAGAAGGTGCGGGATGCTTGTGACGCTTTCCTCCTCCTGACAGATGAGAGGCTCGTTGTTTTGGCGCCACTGGTCCAGTGGCTCAAACCTCCCCGCTCACGAGAATCAGACCTTTTATTTGTCTTTTCCTCGTCAGTCCAGAGCAAAGCAGCTCTACAACGCCGGCTACCAAACGCTGACTCAGCTGGCCAACGCCGACCCGGCGCTTCTCTCCAACGCCATAGAAAACCTCTTCCCCAAACGAGCCAATCAGATCGTGGCCTCCGCCAAGGCGAGTGGTCCTCCTCGCAGGGATGACATCACACGCGTTATGTTAATGAGCAGATGTTCCAGATGACATCACGAGCGTTATGTTAATGAGCAGATGTTCCAGATGACATCACGCGTGTTATGTTAATGAGCAGATGTTTGTGTTCCAGATGTTGCTGAATGAAAAAGCTGCAGCTCTTCAGGAAGAAGTTGACGAGTTGCTGATGAAGCCGTAACAACTCGTTTATTATTAAGTTTTATTCTCTTTGTTTGTTTTTTACCGCTTTTATTTCTCTGAAACACAAACTTGATTAAAATAATATACAACAAGTAACCAACATGTTTGTGTTTTGTCCATAAATGAAGGATTTAACGAGTAATAATTATAATAAGCAAATAATGTGCTTAAACTATTATAATATAAACGTAACATTTGGATTACAGAGAATAAATCAAAATGATTTTATTTACTTTTAATAAAAACAACCATCATTTAAGGGGTTACCGTTCTGAAAATTACTTATTATTATTATTATTTCACCGAAGATAATTGAAAATTCAACCGTTAAAACTACAATACTATATTTAGTGTTTTACAGACATTTGAGTTCTTATTCAATTACGACTCTACATGTATTTAAACTTCACATTTCATACAAAACACAACCACGTGTGATGAATTTGCTGATTAATGTTTGATGTGTCGGTGAAATTCACCTGCATAACAAAGTAATGTAGGTACTCGTAATACTCAGTATGATGTGAAATCGCAGCTCATTATATGACGTGGTATTCTGGAGGTACTTTTATCTTTAATAATACTTAATTTATTAGTTGATTCATAACCTGTACAGCTGATCAAATGAATGGCGATATGCAGCGTCGCAGTACTATAACCTGAGGAGGGCCGGGGGAGGAGCCTCTCAGCCGGGGGAGGAGCCTCTGCTCTCAGCCGGGGGAGGAGCCTCTGCTCTCAGCCGGGGGAGGAGCCTATCAGCCGGGGGAGGAGCCTCTGCTTTCCGGCCACAGCGGGAGGAGCCACACAGGAAGTGCCGGGGAGCCGGAGCTTCTTTCCGCGTCCATGGAGTCCGCCGCTCTGCTGCTTCTGGTCCTCCTCCTCCGGGACCAGACCACTGCGCTCCTCCTCGCGGACCGGGACCGGAACTGTTCGGTGGTGGAGGTGGATCCGTCCGCGGTGGTCCGCCGCGTGGACCCCCGCTTTCTGTCCGTCACCATCGACGCGAGTCTGGCGTCAGAGGAAAAGTTCGTGTCCCTGCTGAGGTGCGTGTTTGTCGGCCCGGGAACAGACAACGAGACAGATGTTTTATCTAAGAAGAAAACACGGTTGTAATGAACATGAATTGAGGAAATATTTGATTTAATGTTAAAGCAGATGTTTTTATTTAGTAATACAGCGGTTTTATTTAATAAAGCAGATGTTTCTGTGGCTTTAATCTGATCCTGTTACAGATTAAACCGCTCTGAGTTTTAAATCCTGAATCCACTCAAAGTTTCTATTTATATGAAAATTAGCTGAGCGAAACTGATTCATGTTTTCATTGAGAACTTTAAAATGAGGGTGATTAAATCCTCATGTACTTCTTCAGGTGAGTATAACGAGGTTTCCTCCCATTGAAATAAAAACGTAATTATTGTGTTGTTAAGTAATTGTTATTGATTATATTTATGTCTTATGATTATTCATTAATTAAAGTGTTGATGCAGAACAAATAACTTTACATTCTGTACTTTTTTACTATGTTTTTACTATTTATACATTAATGTGATACTCATACCCGTCTGATGTCTTGTATCAGCTGGTCATCATAAACGTATGTCGTTGAAGACAGTTTGTGGTTTTGTCCTCAGCTCTACGAAGATCAGGACCCTGGCTAAAGCTTTGACGCCATCTTTCCTGAGGTTCGGTGGGACGAGACAAGACTTCATGGTGTTCAGCCCCCAGAAGGTCCAGCAGGACTTGGGTTCCTCAGCAGGTTCCTCAGCCAGGTGGCTCTTCAATGGTTCCTCAGCAGGTAACGCCAGCTCTTCATTGGTTCCCCTGCATTCCACTGAACATGAAGTCAGCTCTCGCTTCAGTAGATACAATCATGACATCATCCCGTCTCCCTTAGAGGGCTCCTGTGATCGGATGGAGCTTCCCTTGTGGCTGGAGGACAAACTGAAGAGAGACTGGACTCAACAACTGCTGACCCTGATGAGGGAAGATCTGCAGGGGAAGTACAGGAGAGTGAAGTTCACAGGTATCTTCTTAAAGGTCACATGATGTGTTCCCCGATGGGGGTGTTGTAGGTTCTTAGTTGGAGGCCTGGCTCAGGTGTTCTGCAAGGCTCAATGTCTGGACCACTTATTTCATTTCTGTAGGAGATACTTTTACTTCAGAAGAACCGTGTTGATACTTTTGCCTCAGTAATGACCCCCCACCATCCCCCTCAGAGGACACTGTGGACCTGCTTCACTCCTTCGCTAGCTGCTCGGGGATGGATCTCATCTTCGGGCTGAACGCCCTGCTCAGATCAGCCGACAACAGCTGGAACAGCAGCAACGCCGGCTTGCTGCTGCAGTACTGTGAGTCCAGAGGGTATCTGATGTCCTGGGAGCTGGGCAACGGTAGGCTACCGGGCGACACGAGGGATGCTAACCGGGCGCTAACCGGACCATAGCCAGCACGTTGACAGAATCTTTTGCAGAAATGTCTGAGATGCTAGAGGCAGCTTCTCCATCGTGATTCGTTAATGCTTTTCTGCATCTTATGAAATAGTTATCAATGTTTGTATTTAATGTTAAGTCAATATGTAGAATTACAGTTTAACAATCACACACTACAGTGATATCGACACCCTGCGTTCTCAAACGTGTACCTCAGAGTGCAAACAGGAAGTGACCTCGCGTGACAGGAAGTGACTTCTTCTGTCTGTCCTCAGAACCAAACAGCTATGAGAAGAAAGCCGGGATCCGAGTGGACGGACATCAGCTGGGTCGGGATTTCGCTCGTCTCAGAGAGATGATGTCACAATCCACATGGTACCGGGGGGCGGGGCTGTTTGGGCCGGACGTGGGTCAGCCGCGAGAGCACCGGGTCGACCTCCTGGAGGGGTGAGAGGTCACACCACCTGATCAATAACGTTAATCATAGGATGAACGATAAAGGAAGATCCGATAGTACTTCATTGATCTGTAGACTTGATCTGTTGACTTTGTATTACCAGATGATATATATATATATATATAGTCAATATTAAGACAAAGTCGCCTTTAAAAGATCAGCGATTCTGTCTTGTTCTGATCTACAAGTGAGCTGTGTGTGTGTGTGTGTGTGTGTGTGTGTGTGTGTGTGTGTGTGTGTGTGTGTGTGTGTGTGTGGGGCTGCCGGTACTTTTAGTACACGTGTGTGTCCTTGTGTATTATTGTTGTTGTGTATTTATTGTTGTACTAATGCCCCTCCTCAGGTTCCTGCAGAGCGGCTCTCAAGCTGTTGACGCCGTAACTTGGCACCAGTGAGTCACTTTAGCGTTAAAAATATAATCCCAGTATGATTCAATGCAAAAAAGGGTTTCAAACATGCATTATTATTTTGCAGTTAAATATTTAACATAAGGTAATTTTAATCAAACAATTCAGTATATCAATGAACATACATACATACATGTGTATATATATATATATATATATATATATACACATGTATGTATACGTCAGTGGAAGTCGCCTACGGCTGCGCTGATCACACACCTTGTCGTTAGGAGACAAAAGGTCGATTCCTCTCAGCAGAAACTCCTCAAAGTGCAAAACAACAACCGCTTTGTCGCCCTAATCAGTGAACATTCACAGTCTGCTGTTTTGACAAACTGAGAGCTTGAGTGAAGCAAGTCTGCTCCGCTTCAGAAGAGAAAGCAAAGCAGTTGGATCAGGTCAAACCTAGCAACGATAGGAGGGCACGCTAGCAGTCGATTCAATCTAACATCGCAGAATCTACAGCAAGAACTGGCAGTTCAGTCACGAAAAAACTAATTCAGGAATCATTTATTGCCAAAATATGTCAAACATACAAGGAATTTGTCTTGGCGGTTTGTGCGTGATCCACTGAATTATTTGGTTTTTATTTGTGAGGTTAGGACTTGTGCTGGAGGGTCAATATGAGTTAATGTTTTACTCTTTTATTGATCACTAAATAATAAAGCTATTCATCCACTCCTTTCGTTTCCTAGTTACTACGTCAACGGCAGAGACACAGCAGTGGAAGACTTTCTGGATCCTCAAGTCCTGGACTCTCTGATCCAGAAGACCAAAGACGTGCTGCAGGTAAGGCGAGAGAGAGAGAGAGAGAGAGACAGGACCGTGTCTCATGCATGTCCTCCTCTGCGGGACAGGAGGTGCAAATGGTGTCTCCTGAGAAGCCGGTCTGGCTTGGGGAGACCAGCTCGGCTTTCGGAGGAGGAGCCGCCGGACTGTCAGACACCTTCGTAGCAGGATTCATGTGAGTTATTCTCTATGTGAGTTATTCTCTATGCGAGTTATTCTCTATGCGAGTTATTCTCTATGTGAGTTATTCTCTATGCGAGTTATTCTCTATGCAAGTTATTCTCTATCTATGCGAGTTATTCTCTATGCAAGTTATTCTCTATCTATGCGAGTTATTCTCTATGCAAGTTATTCTCTATCTATGCGAGTTATTCTCTATGCGAGTTATTCTCTATGCGAGTTATTCTCTATGCGAGTTATTCTCTATGCAAGTTATTCTCTATGCAAGTCATTCTCTATGCAAGTTATTCTCTATGCAAGTTATTCTCTATGCAAGTTATTCTCTGAGAGTCATTCTCTATCTATGAAAGTTATTCTCTGCGAGTTATTCTCTATGTGAGTTATTCTCTATGCGAGTTATTCTCTATGCGAATTATTCTCTATGTGAGTTATTCTCTATCTATGCGAGTTATTCTCTATGCAAGTTATTCTCTATGTGAGTTATTCTCTGAGAGTCATTCTCTATCTATGAAAGTTATTCTCTGCGAGTTATTTTCTGCGAGTTATTCTCTATGCGAGTTATTGTTTATATAAACGTTATTTTTCATGCCAGTGTATTCCTCATGTCTTTGAGACTTTAAACCAAGACAGAGTCCTATTTGTCTCAGACCAGGAGTTCAGGAACCAGAGACCTGGATCAGTTCAGACCTCAAGTCCTCATTTTCTGAAACAGGAGACGACGTGGAGCTAATTGAGTTTACTGATGACCCATAAGTCACACACATGATCTGTGTTATTGCCACATGGTCTGTATCTGTATCATCACATGATCTGTATCATCACATGATCTGTATCACCGCATGATCTCTATCTCTATGTGATCTCTATGATCACATGATCAGGTTATTATGGGATGTCGTAGTATTATTGAAACACATTTCAGGGTCATTGTGTTATTCTGTGTTATTAATTCATATGCATGTGTCATCAACATGCGTATCTGTTATTACACATGGTTTAATGTGTAATTGACATGTTTGTGTGTTATTAACTCATGGTAATAACACATGTTTCTCCATGTCATTAACATGTGCTTCTCCTCCCCAGGTGGTTGGATAAACTGGGCCTCTCGGCCCGGCTGGGCACGGCTGTGGTGATGCGGCAGGTGTTCATTGGCTCTGGCAGTTATCATCTGCTGGATGACAACCTGGATCCACTTCCTGTGAGACGCTATGACCTTTACGTGTCTAAGTACAGTGTAGAGCAACTGTTGCACAACTTAAGGGACCAATTTAATCTATAATAACGTTATTCAAATTGATTGATTAACTATTTGATTGAACTTTGCAACGATATATTGGTCCCCTACAAATAATACCACACACGTTATTGATGATAACACGTTATTGATGATAACCATATCTGCTCACAGGACTACTGGTTGTCGGTCCTCTACAAGAGGCTTGTGGGTCCCGAGGTCCTGAAGGTAGAATCCCCGAGCAGCAGAGTGAGGCTGTACCTGCACTGCTCCAACAGGAACAGGTTCTCCCGCTATGAGGTCACACCTTGTCCCTTCCTGCCCGACATCTCGGCTGACTTTCCTTCCTCTGTAGTTACAGAGGCGGAGCCGTCACCCTGATCTCCATGAACCTTGGACGGGAGCCGGCCTGGATCTCCCTTCCGGCCCTGCTGTCCTCCTCCAGCACAGTGGAGGCTTTTGTCCTCCAGTCCGACCGCCCGGGGGGTGAGGGGCTCTACTCCAGGTACCGATCTATAGCTCCATTGATTGCTTTATGTGTCTAGTCCTTCTGTCACAATGCTGAAGAGCCTTTAGAGATTCAAGGTTCTCGTAAGACAAACAGGATCTCATAGAACATGAAGCATGAATGTAGAGGAAACATACAACATGTATTCATGCTGTGCATTGTGGGTAATTCCAAAAAGTCAGCCCTGGGAGAGTAGTATTAGTTGTATTAGTATCATTGTTAGTAATACTTCTGCGTGTGTGTGGTGGACTACACGTATGTGGTCGTACAGCACCAGAGCTCACGTACTGTGTCACTGCCCAGGTGTGTGAAGCTGAACGGAGGTGTGCTGAAGATGGTGGACGACAGAACTCTTCCTCATCTTAAAGGAGCTCGTCTTCCTCCAGCAGAACACCTGCAGCTGCCTGCTTTCTCGATGGCCTTCTTCGTCCTCACAGACGCTGGAGCCGTCGCCTGTATGTGACACATCAGGGGACAGCCCACCTGTCCAGGTACTAGCAGGCCAGACACTGCCATCACCTTACCAGGTGATAAACAGGGGTAATATGAAGATGATGAACATGAAGATTTAATAAACACATCTTCAACGTGTCAAACCTTTCAGATTATGTTAAGAAGAGAGGAACTAATAAAGGATGTGATGAGTTTTTAGTTCTGCTTTATTTATCATGTAGTCTCTCTCGTTTTTACGGTTTATTCAGGGTTAAATTCTTTAACAATTATTTCATCTATAAAGATTAGATGACACAGAACCCTTTAACGTGGGAATCTGTCTCTGAATAGTAGAGCTGGATTCTTCTGGATTCATGCAGGGACTCCCTCCCCGAGACAGTAGGGACAACTGCTCCCAGTCCAGAGGTGTGGGGAGAACCTTCCATCCATCTGCTCACTCAATCATCTGGAAAGTCAAAAAAGCTTGTTGAGTCGTGTTGATGTTTGTGTAGTTTGATTAGGAATCAGGAATCAGGAAACATGTATTCCCAAAATATGTCAAACATACAAGGAATTTGTCTTGGCGGTTGGTGCGTGACAGTAGACAGTGTGACAATAGACAACAAGACAGCAGTGCACAAGTAATAAAATAAAGTAAAATGAAATGCTGATGCAATGGGTCAGTAGAATAAGGCTATGGGTTAGTATAAAACAAGGGAATAAAAAGTTAAAAATTTAAAATATGAAAAAAGTTTTAAAATATTAAGCATAAAGTGCACTAACGAACAAGTAACGAACAAGTAACAGTGACGAGTGGCGACAAAGTGATGAATGACAGTTAAAGTGACATGTGCAGTGTGAAGGGAAGTGACCGGTGGGATGTCAGAGTCAGTCAGTGGGGGACCGGCTCTGCTGATGAGCCCGACTGCCGACGGGAAGAAACTGTTGGTGTGGCGGGAGGTTTGTCCTGCAGCAGAGACGGGATGATGGTGTTAAAGGCAGAGCTGAAATCCACAAACAGGATCCTGGCGTAGGTTCCTGGGGAGTCCAGATGCTGGAGGATGTAGTGGAGGGCCATGTTGACAGCATCGTCCACAGACCTGTTGGCTCTGTAGGTGAACTGCAGGGGGTCCAGGAGGGGGTCGGTGAGGGACTTCAGGTGGGACAGGACTAGCCGTTCAAAAGACTTGATGACTACAGAGGTCAGGGCGACGGGCCTGTAGTCATTGAGTCCTGTGATCCTGGGCTTCTTGGGGACAGGGATGATGGTGGAGGCCTTGAAGCAGGCTGGTACGTGGCATGTCTCCAGGGAGGTGTTGAAGATGTCAGTGAACACTGGAGACAGCTGGTCAGCACAATGCTTCAGGGAGTGAGGGGAGACGGAGTCCAGGCCGGCTGCCTTACGGGGGTTTTGTCTTTTGAAGAGCCGGTTAACGTCTCTCTCCAGAATAGAGAGGGTCGTCGCTGGTGGGGGAGGGGAAGGTGATATAGATGAAGAGGCTTGTAGAAGCCATTTCACTACATTTGTATCGTGCATAATGAAACTGCCTTTTCTGTTGATTTATTTGTGATGATGTAATGATGACGTCAGGGGGCGTCGGCTATTTAAATGTCACCTGAGTAAGGCCAGGTGTGTTTTTTATTTTGAGAGCGGAAGGAGATACTATTTTTGACCGCATTACGCATTGAATTCTCCGTTTATTATGAGTGTCATTTATGTTGTTTTTGCCGAACAATGAATAAAAGAATATTAAAGTGACAATACGAGCAAATGCGCGTTGATTTTACCGGCCGCTCCTACAAGGCGCGAGCACCTGATTAGCGTCCATGTGGCGGCGCTGCATTAAATGCAGGTTAATAATGGATTTTATACAGATAACCACAGATTTTATCATGGCAAAACAATATAATATTAACATATTATGTAGTGTAGCTTTAACCTGCTGGAATATTTTGGAATGTCCCAAACTCAGCTAGAATGGTAAGAGAAATGGTGGAATGAGCTCCCCAATGACACCAGAAGGCCTTTACAGCTAAAAACACACCTCTACCCACTACACCTGGATATGTATTACATTACATTACACCTGGATGTGTATTACATTACATTACATCTGGATATGTATTACATTACATTACATCTGGATGTGTATTACATTACATTACACTACATCTGGATATGTATTACATTACATTACACCTGGATGTGTATTACATTACATTACATCTGGATATGTATTACATTACATTACATCTGGATGTGTATTACATTACATTACACTACATCTGGATATGTATTACATTACATTACATCTGGATATGTATTACATTACATTACACTACATCTGGATGTGTATTACATTACATTACATCTGGATGTGTATTACATTACATTACATCTGGATATGTATTACATTACATTACACTACATCTGGATATTTATTACATTACATTACATCTGGATGTGTATTACATTACATTACATCTGGATATGTATTACATTACATTACACTACATCTGGATGTGTATTACATTACATTACATCTGGATGTGTATTACATTACATTACATCTGGATATGTATTACATTACATTACACTACATCTGGATATTTATTACATTACATTACATCTGGATGTGTATTACATCACATTACACTACATCTGGATATGTATTACATTACACCTGGATATGTATTACATTACATTACACTACATCTGGATATGTATTACATTACATTACACTACATCTGGATATGTAGCACTTCCTTGTAGCAGTTTGTACCAATAAAAACGTAGGTTGTCATTTTCTATTAAAAAAACAAATCAACGTATCTGAAAATGAGGTTGTAACGTTACTGACTAATTGAAAATAGTATTTTTTTAATCGATTACTTGTGAATTCTTACATAAATGTAATCGTGGTAAATCCAGTGAGCGTGTGCGGCTCAGTGGGACCGTGAACGCGGCGCATCGCTACCTCACTAACACCAATGTTTCATTACCCACACGCCCGTTTGCTGATGGCGGGTTATTGTAATCTGACGGGGGTCTGGACGACACCTCGGATCACAATGAAGAAGCAACAGCAGCGTGCAACAGTAACTAACTGAAGTGAAGCACTGATCTGACGCACTGATCCTGAACGCATCATCGGCGGCGCTCGGGCCGTTTCCTGGTGCAGCGGATCCGCCTGAGAGACACAGACAGCGGCTCGGCAGCACCACTGCAGCCGCGCAGCTGAGAGGGAGGACGTGAAAGAGATTTAATCCGTTCGTTCGAAGAGCTCTCCCCCCACCCCATTTCCCTTACCCCCCCCTCCCCCAGGTCCGGTTCAACTAGGCTTGGTCTGCGGAGCTGCTGCTGAACTAAGCTAGCGCGGCTAGCTCACTTCAGCTAGCGCGGCTAGCTAGCTAGGAATTTATCAAGTGTAGCGTTAGTTCGAATTTATTTAGCATTTTTCTCTCCAAGCTGCAAACGGACAAGGAAAAAGTATGTCGGCCAAAGAGCCAAGCAAACTGTCCACCACCGAACGACCTATCAAAGGTGAGACTCTCATTTCTTATCGCTTCATCCCCCGGCGGCAGGAAGTTAACTGTCAAGGCTAACGCGAGCTAGCTGACAGCTAAACGTGGGGAGGGCAGGGTAACTCTAAAGCCCCCGGTACCGGCAGTTTACTCGGTGTTTCGGGGGTGATTGTGGCTTTTACTACACCACCTGCCGCTCCCATACAAAACACAACCGAGTGATTGAGGCAGTGCGGTTGTGGTAGTGAATCAGCCCGAGCGGTGCCGCACGGGTTAGCTCCTTAGCTTAGCCGTCCGGACTGCCAGATGCCAGGTTGAGTTTGACGCCCCCGGACTCCGCGGTCCGGTCCGGGGTGCAGATCGCGGCGGAGTGAGGCGGGATGGAGTCACTCCGTCTTATGGAAGAACTTGGTGTAAAATGAACTAATGGTTCCGCCACTTCTGTGTTTACTCGACTGGTAGCAGAAGATGTTTGTGTCGGTTGATTGATTTTCTCTGAAAAATCATCTCTTTCCATTTGAATTTGTTGTTTTTGCAGACAAATCGATCAGATTACATTATAAACAAACAGTAGCAGCCGTAAATGATGCATTGTCCATTAAATACATAATGACAATACGATGATTGCTGATTTATCAAAGCTTTGAGATTTGAATAGTTTATAACGAGAACCAAATGAAGCTAAAGTGATTTTGAGGAGTAATCAATAATACGTGTGATCGGGTTATTGATTCCACACTAAAATAGATCTTCTATTTTCACTGATTCTGTGGCTGATGAACTTGAGGGTTTACTTCCTCTCGGCCCAGCAGGTATTTAGATGAGTTATGGTGATGCTCTCAGAGCACGTCGTCCACCAACCGGAGACACAGTCAAACAAGTAGAATGTCAAGAGGTCATCACTCAGGAAATAATGACACATTCCAACAAAGTGAGTTTACTATTTATTTCGCAGCAGGCCTTGTTTGATTGGCTTACCAGCTAATGAGGATTAGCCTGTTAAAGCTGCCTCCTTAAGGCGCACACACCTGGTCAGGTGTTCACTAGATAACTAAATACCGATGGTGTGTGGAGGAGATGAGCATGTTTGTTGCGTTTGGGAGGAGCCGCTCTAACACAAAGCAGCCGTCTGTTGGATCCCTTAGTTTGGTTTACATTTGACTGGCGGCTGACCACAGCGGCTACGGTGGCCTGCAGGGACAAAGTTCACCAGCCAGGGGATCAAATGAGCTTCACAAACACACTCCTGCTCGGTGGTTAAGAAAGAAACAACCACATGAAGACGTGCTTTGTGCCGTAAAGATGCTTTTGAGTTGTACTTTATGGTTGTTTCCTTCCTTCGTACGCAGAGCCGGGGGTCCTGAGGGTCCTCAGAGGACCAGATGTCCTCATAAAGGTCTCTTGTGGCTGGTTTCTGGTGATGAACTAGTTCAATGTGTGACCTGCTTCACTTTCTGTCTCTCTAAACTAGACCAGCTGGGGGGGGGGGGGTTAATAAGAGGGAGAGAGTGGAGAGCGATGCCTAGAGACCTGTCAATCAGCGTGTAGCCCCGCCCCTCTGTCTGCTGGTGGCAGTGTACTCACCTGTGTGCGCAGCAAAGAGTGAACAACCATCAACTTAAAAAACTACCGTTTAGGGTCCAGATGACACATTCTGTGAGTCAACCTCCCAAGTGTGTGTGTGTGTAACCCGGCCCCCCACTGTGTCCCTGTAGCGGTGCCGTACCCCCCCGGGACCCACCTGTCGGTCAAGGACCTGTACGTGGACGGGAGGCCCAGCGTGGAGGTCCTGAAGGCCCACCTGGTGAAAGAGGGCCGGGTGGAGGAGGAGACCGCTCTGAGGATCATCAACGACGGAGCCGCCATCCTCCGTCAGGAGAAGTGCATGCTGGAGGTGGAGGCTCCCATCACAGGTGATCCCCTCCTCTCTTTAGTGTGACAGGGTTCTGTGTTTGTATTATATTATGGCTGTCAACACAACGCGCTAATCCATGCGACTAATGTGGCCCAAATGAATGCGACAATATTCTAACGTTGTTCACTTGACCACGGAAACTAATGGGAGAACGCGAGGCGGGAGCTGAAGATGGACACAGCTTTTTGCTTTGGAAGTAAAACAAACAGAAGACTTGTGCACAGGAATTCCTGCACGTGTGCAAATGGACCACTGATAGCTTAGCAGCTAGCTTAGCCTATGCTAGCTGCAGAGGACCACCACTGTGTCCCCAAATGACAATGACGACATTGTTGGCAACATGTTAAATGTGTTGAGAGCAAAGTGCACGAGGACGACAGGAAGAGTTGCTGGTTCCACACGTTCCACACGTTCCACACGTTCCACACGTTCCACACGTTTCACATGTTCCACACGTTCCACACGTTCCACACGTTCCACACGTTCCACATGTTCCACATGTTCCACATGTTCCACACGTTCCACACGTTCCACACGTTCCACATGTTCCACACGTTCCACCTCCAAGATGTCACATGTGTGCAGTTACTGTTTAAAATACACACTTTTTAAAGTGATGCTTATTAGTAGTCGTCGTGGCGCGGGGCGCTAGAGAGGATGCGCCGCAAACCGCAAGGTTGGTAGTTCGAGCACCAGCTGCCCCATGTTGAAGCGTCCCTGAGCAAGACACCCTAAAGCCACGTGTTAAACATGTCAGGGACCTGTGGGTCACTGACATTAGGGCTGTATTGACACTAATATATAATGTGCTCTCAATTAGTAAATAGGTCTGCATTTAAAATAAGAGAAAATAAATCAAATGTAAAGATTGTACACAAATAAAGTGCTCAAATTCCCCCCCAAAAAACGTGAAGAAAAGCTTGAATTTCCCCTTTTCTCCTTCACATTCGGACCCGACTCAGCAAATCATAAATAATAAATCTGACCACATTTTAACAATTGAACAGTTTAATAGAAATATATATATATATAATTATATATTTCTATATCCACTTGTTTGCTCGGTGGGAGAATTGAGAATCGGGGCCGTTCTCCTCACACGGAGGCTCATTGGGCCTCATAACAGTGTTCTAATGGGCTGTGAGCACATGAGGCGCTGGTTTAGTGCTGCAGCATCAACAGAAAGCAGCCCGTCCACTGAGGATTAAAGGCTCTACTTTTACTGTCTACGGTTCTTTTTTGTTCCTCATTTTTCTCACTCGTCTTTTTCTTTTTCTTCCTTCCGACTTTTTATCTGTAACTTGTTGCTTTCTGTCTGCACTGTTGAGACGACGTCATCGTCCTGCGTGTGCAAAGACTCGATTGGCTGAGTGGGATCACGCGGGGCGGTTTGAAACGCACCCCTCTGTTCTAGCTGTAGGACCGGGTCCGGCTGGGACGCTTCTGGGTCCAGATCCAGCCCGCCAGTTACTGAGCTCTGCTGTAGTGAGCTAGCGTGTGTGTGTGCTTCTCTCAGTGTGCGGCGACGTCCACGGGCAGTTCTTTGACCTGATGAAGCTCTTCGAGGTGGGGGGGTCCCCCAGCAGCACCCGCTACCTGTTCCTGGGAGACTACGTGGACCGAGGCTACTTCAGCATCGAGGTACGCGCTAGTTGTGGCGGACATGTTGGCGCGGTAGTTTCAGGGGACCTGGTCCACGGCCCGGTTGTCCTGGGGGGCTCAACGGGACCTCTGACTTACCTCCAGTGTGTGATGTGCTCTGCAGTGTGTTCTGTTCCTCTGGGCGCTGAAGATCAACCACCCCAGCACCCTCTTCCTCCTCAGAGGGAACCACGAGTGCCGGCACCTCACAGAGTACTTCACCTTCAAGCAGGAGTGTAAGTCCTCCACCTCTCACACCAGCACCTGTGCACCGTGTGTGTGTGTGAGACCTGTGTGTGTGTGCAGGTAAGATCAAGTACTCTGAGAGGGTCTATGATGCCTGCATGGATGCGTTCGACTGCCTCCCTCTGGCTGCTCTCCTCAACCAGCAGTTCCTGTGCGTCCACGGAGGCCTGAGCCCCGAGGTCACCTGCCTGGATGACATCCGCAAGGTGAGCTGCACCTGGGGGCCAACGAGGCTGGGCCCCATACCAGAACCATGACACACTACCATACTGGAATATTTATCTATGATAGTAATAAATAAAACTCTGTCTGACTGTCGGAGGGATAAACGTCATGTCGAGTTTGATATTCTCACATTTAATTTAAGCCCATTTCATCAAGTGTGTGTTATTTGGTACATTCTGACCTCATGATCATAAAGACCCACATGAGGGAAATTGTAGGTTCTTTTACATCACATGTCATTTAGCTGATGCTTTTATCAACCATGAGGATACAAACTACAGTTAGTTAGTGTGTTAGTGGAGGTAGTCTGAAGATGTGAAGGCTCTCTGTGGTCCTGATGTCTTCACAGACCTCCTTCCACCATTTAGGAGCAGGACAGCAAAGAGTGGAGATCTAGTGGAGTGTTTTGCTCTCAGTGAGGAGGAACAAGCAGTTTATCACATGCAGAGCGGAGAGGTCAGAGGTCGGACCATGAGGATGTAGACTGGACTCCATCCACAGATGTTCTGTACTGTAAAGATGACATGTAGTGTGTGAACGTCTCCGTCTATCTGCTCCCTCTCATCTGAAGCTGGACCGGTTCAAAGAGCCACCGGCCTTCGGCCCCATGTGTGACCTGCTGTGGTCGGACCCAGGAGAGGACTACGGGTCGGAGAAGACTCAGGAGCACTTCAGCCACAACAGCGTGAGAGGCTGCTCCTATTTCTACAGGTAGGACCGAAGAGAGACGATCACAAGCTCTAATTGTTGGTTACGGTGTCGATGACAGAGATCTCACAGATGTTACTTGTATCTCTGTATACATCTGTAATCAATATATCCATAGCGATATAGATAGTTTCTCATCTCTGACCGTCACCGCTCTTCTTCTTCTGTGGTTGCAGTTACCCTGCAGTGTGTGACTTCCTGATGAACAACAACCTGCTGTCTGTAATACGAGCTCATGAAGCTCAGGATGCAGGGTGAGTCACTGGACCGGCACCATGAGCGGCTCAAGCGTTCAGTCCACCAGCTTGTGTTCATAGTGCGTCTCTGTGTTCAGGTACCGGATGTACAGGAAGAGTCAGACCACCGGGTTCCCTTCGCTCATCACCATCTTCTCTGCCCCAAACTACCTGGATGTGTACAACAACAAAGGTGAGGACAACCATGGCAACGGGTAGGAGACGTGTAGCCCTGGCAACAGCAGACAGGAAGTCCAAATGTTAACGTGTGTGTGTGTGTGTGTGTGTGTGTGTGTGTGCGCTCTCAGCGGCGGTGCTGAAATATGAGAACAATGTGATGAACATCCGTCAGTTCAACTGCTCCCCTCATCCCTACTGGCTGCCCAACTTCATGGACGTCTTCACCTGGTCGCTGCCCTTCGTGGGGGAGAAGGGTGCGTCGCCGTGGTTACCGTGGTCACCATTGACCGGTCAGGTTGTCTCGCGGTTGATGTTTGTCCTCTGCTCTGAACTCCTCAGTCACAGAGATGCTGGTGAACGTGTTGAACATCTGCTCCGACGACGAGCTGATGTCAGAGGGAGACGACACGTGTGAAGGTAACAGGAAGTGACATCATCGTTGTCTTTTGTCTTCAGGAGCAGCCGCCAACCCAACCTCTGCGTTCATGATGACAGTACATTTCCTTTAATGAATTAGTGTCCCAACACGTCACCAATGGGAGTTTCTATAGTCAATGATGGTTAAACCTCAGTATTCGGCGCTCGTGTCATAACGGCCGGGCTCTGCTGATGGCAGCGTTTAGTGTAAAACGTGGTTCGTTGCCATGGTGACCTGTAGTGGAGCAGCAGCCTTTATCACTGAATATGAGTGTGACGTGTTAACGGGACATGAAGAAGAAACGTTCAGCTCCAACAGACAGATCATCAAAAAGAGAATAAAATAAGAGGAGCAGGAAAACAAACAAGTCGAGGTTCAACCAATAGTTAGAAAGTCGACCCGACAGGTTAGAAATGACCAATGGATTCCTGTAAAACCCCCAAATAGAAGTTTGGAGTAAGAATAAGAGTCTGTCAGTAAGCAGCTCCTCTGCTCTGCTCTTCCAGGTGGAACTCCGGCCGTCAGGAAGGAAGTGATCAGAAATAAGATCCGGGCCATCGGGAAGATGGCTCGTGTGTTCTCTGTGCTCAGGTCAGTGGGGCTGTGAGGCGGCTCGCTGCCTGCAGCTCGTCTCTTCTCTCCTGCTGCAGCGACAACATAATACACACTAAGACTATTGATCACTGCAGGGGGCGATTTACTCTCTACTAGTTACTAGTGTGTGTATTAACTAGTGTGTGTGTGTGTGTGTGTGTGTCTCTGTGTCTGCGTGCGTGTGTGTGTCTCTGTGTGTGTGTGTGTGTCTCTGTGTGTGTGTGTGTGTGTCTCTGTGTGTGTGTGTGTGTCTTTGTGCGTGCGTGTGTGTGTGTGTGTCTCTGTGTGTGCGTGTGTGTGTGCGTGTGCGTGTGTCTGTGTGTGTGTGTGTGTGTGTGTGTGCGTGTGTGTGTGCGTGTGTCTCTGTGTGTGTGTGTGTGTGTGCGTGTGTGTGTGTGTCTGCGTGTGTGTCTGCGTGTGTGTGTGTGTCTGTGTGTCTCTGTCTGCGTGTGTGTGTGTGTGTGTGTGTGTGTCTCTGTGTGTGTGTCTCTGTGTCTGCGTGCGTGTGTGTGTCTCTGTGTGTGTGTGTGTGTGTGTGTCTCTGTGTGTGTGTGTGTGTGTGTGTGTCTCTGTGTGTGTGTGTGTGCGTGTGTGTGTGTCTCTGTGTGTGTGTGTGTGTGCGTGTGTGTGTGTGTGTGTGTGTGTGTGTGTGTGTGTGCGTGTGTGTGTGCGTGTGTCTCTGTGTGTGTGTCTCTGTGTCTGTGTGTGTGTGTGTGTCTCTGTGTGTGTGTGTGTGTGTGTGCGTGCACAGAGAGGAGAATGAGAGTGTGTTGCAGCTGAAGGGTCTGACCCCCACAGGGACGCTGCCGGTGGGAGTTTTGTCCGGCGGTCGCAGAACTCTGCAGAGCGGTGAGACAAACATGAACTAACTAACTAATGAACTAACTAGAGTCCAGCTGACCTGACTAACCCACAGTACTGTTCACTGTTCTCAGTGTTTACTGGTTATAAATAGAAGTGATTATAATGATATTAGTATTAAAAGCAGTAATGACAGTATTCCTAATAATATCAGTAGTAATATAGTACTGATACAGTACTATCAGTACCAGCCTGTCTTCATGCTAAGCTAGGCTACATGTCATGATAATTACTGCGGTGACCTCTGACCCCATGATGCATTGATAGATGACGTTGTCTCTCTTGTGGTTTTGGGCTCAAACAGCCACCGTAGAGGCAGAGGAGGCACAAGGTACGCAGCCGTCTACTTCCTGTTTCCTGTCTGATGATGTCATAGCTCTGACTGTTATTACACCCGATTCATATTATTACTAGTAGGATTATTTGTGATATTTATTACCATTGTAGGGACAATGATTAGTATCGGTTGTACTGCTGGAGTTAGAATTATTCTTACAGCAATAACAATTATTGTTATTTAAAAACATAGTTATTGTAGTAATAATAGTAATCATCAATGCTGCTAAGTATTCATGTATTATAATAATACTACTGCATATAATTGACCCTTTAATGAAGTCTGTTTCTCTTCTTCACGCCTCCTCCTGCTGCTCTGAAGTAAGTTCCCTCTGGTCCTCCCAGTCCCCCCAGTCCTCCCAGTCCCCCCAGTCCCCCCAGTCCCCCCAGTCCTCCCAGTCCTCCCAGTCCTCCCAGTCCCCCCAGTCCCCCCCAGTCCCCTCAGTCCTCTGCTCATTTATTACACTTTATTCTTCATACAAACACCAGCTTTATTGCTTCTCTACTCGTTTTATTAAGACGTTTCTGTCCAGCTGCTCCCAGATGAGTCGACCATGATGTCATAGTTTCAACGCTTCCTCTTAAATTAGACGTGATGAATAAAACATACGAATGAAGGCGATGCGTTCAAGGACTCTCGGAACGTTTTTAGAGCTTCTTGTCTTTATATCACAGCATTTCTTCATGAAAACGTCCCATATAATATATTTCTCCACATTATGATACTTGGTCAGTGTTCTGACCCCCCCTCCTCCCTCCCTGTCTCCTTGCAGCCGTTCAAGGCTTCGACCCCCAGCATAAGATCCAGAGCTTTGAGGAGGCTCGAGGTCTGGACCGGATCAACGAGAGGATGCCCCCCCGCCGGGACAGCAAGCAGCAGGAGCCCCCCCCCTCCCTCAACAACCTGCCGGCCAGCACCGGCCCCCCGGACAAGAACGGCACCAACGCACAGGCCTAAAGCCCCCGCGCCCTCCTTCCTCTCCACTTGCTCCCTTTCCTCCCCCTCATCCCTCCTTCTGAGGAGGGGGGCGGGTTCGGACTTTCACGCGCTTAATTTATTTCATCTATTAAATATCATCAGGAGACTGAACGGGGTGAAACCGGCCCGCTGCTCCACCGCCGGGTCCAGACCCCCCCCCTCCCCCGGGTCCAGACCCTCGCTCTCCCTTTGTAGTGCGGTCCGGTCCTTTGTGGTCGGGTCCAGTACGATGAACCTCTTTAGTCTGTTGGTTTCTGGGACGACATCTTTCTTTCTATCAGCTTCTGATTTTGGTGAAGGAGGAAGTGACGTGCGCGCGCACACACACACACACACACACACACACACACACACATTGAGACACTCCATCAGACACACACACACACTTTCTTATGCCAATGGTCATGTGACTAAGCAGCGAGTATTGACCTTATATTATAAATGTACATTTTAAATGTTCCCTCTTTTCAATGTGATGCTTTTGTTTAGTTTTTTACAGCATATATATTTCGGGTTAATTAAGGGGGGGTTTCTTTTCGAGGTCACTGATCTCTGCGGAGGAAGAAGACCATGACAACACGTGGTCCAAAGCAGGAAGCGAAGCTTGCGTGGTGCGTTCAGGGGCTCTTTTCTGACTTCATATCTCACAGAATGTACAGAAGAACTTTCCATTTCAATCAAATGTGTTTTTTTTCTTTACAGCTAAATTTGAGAAGACATAAAGAGAGAACTTTCCTGTGGAGGTTCTCCTGGTTTCTGTAGATGTTTCACTCCATTCAAATAAAATCCAGACCAAGAGGCCTGCGTCTGTCCCTTCATGCTCTCGGGACGGCCAATCAGAGGCGCTGCTTGGCGAGGACCGATCCCCATCGGGTCCATTGGTTTTAACAGAGAGGATTAGCAGAGTTTAATAAGAGTGATTTAGATACAAAACTCAATTATGCCTTTGATATGTCGCATGTTTAAAAATAACATGCATCACATAATAAATGTCCGCGTGTACAAAGGGAAGTCCATTCTGTTTTCTTTGATTTGGATAAAAAATGTTTGTCTTGAATCAGACTTATCATGACTAATTATTGATCAGCTCACATAGTCATGTGTTCAATAATAAGTTGTATTGGGTTTAACATCAGTAATCCGTCATGTTACATCACAGGTCATTTAGCAGAAGCTTTTATCCAAAGCGACTTACGTTACACTTTAAACTTTCACATTGTTGCCCGGGGAGCAATTAGGGCTCAGGTGTCTTGCTCAGGGACACCTGGAACATGGGGCAGCCTGGACTCAAACCACCAACCTTCTCTAAACCCTGCGCCACGACGATCAATAACTGATGTCATCGATCGGTTAAGGAACACAACATTAGGCACAATCTGTGTCTCACCGATTTATTTAACTTTGAGGAGGACGACGTTCGTCCCCGTCAAGTTCCTACAGAATTTACTGCTCATAATTCCAGTGATCTGATTGGTCGGTAGACCTGGTAACCATGGTGATGTGATGTAGTTAGTAAGTTAGCCAGCGCCATGAAACCAAGCCTCTAGAGAACTAAGATGATGAAGGTTTGCTGTAGTGGTCAGAAGTGCAGCACAGGTATGATATAAAGTGTGTGTGTGTGTGTGTGTGTGTGTGTGTGTGTGTGTGTGTGCGCGTGTGTGTGTGTGTGTGTGTGTGTGTGTGTGTGTGTGTGTGTGTGTGTGCGTTAATCTCGTGATGTCATCCAGACACGTGATCGCGTAGTTAGATGGAGGGCGTGCGTTCCTGTCTTCAGGGATGAGGTCACTTCCTGTTAGAAAAGCGAGGCTTTCTTCTTCAGCTCGTTCCGTCTCCACAGAGACAGACGGTCAAACTCGGCCATCGGCATCCCGAAGAGCTGCAGGAAACACTCCGGGGACAGATGCCTCTGCAAGGACAAGTCCCCCGTCAGACAAAAGGACATTCAGCTGGAGACTTCAGAGATATCAGCCCAGACAGAACCAATGTCACACACACACCTCCAGGCGAGTGCGGTCGACTCCCGGCGGCAGCCTGCAGCGCCCCCTGTGGGTCACAACCAGCGCTTCGTAGGGATGAATCTGGACACAACGGGAGTCGTTTATTGTTGTGTGCTTCATGCAGCAGCTTCATCTCATGAGCATCTGTTACTCACCTTCTGCTCGAGGATACTGGGGAGAGAGTTCCCTCTGTCCATCCTCTCCCTCCGAGCCGCCCCGCCCTGCACACGCACACACACCTTGTGTTAAACATGCCGGTTTAACAGCACACGCGTGTGAACAGAGACGAGAGCAGGAGCACTCTGTGAAGACTAGACGACAGTCTGAGCAGGAGACATGTAGACGACACGTAGGAGACATGTAGGCGACGCGTAGGAGACATGTAGACGACACGTAGGAGACATGCAGGAGACATGTAGACGACACGTAGGAGACATGTAGGTGACACGTAGGAGACATGTAGGCGACGCGTAGGAGACATGTAGGCGACGCGTAGGAGACATGTAGGCGACGCGTAGGAGACATGCAGGAGACACGTAGGAGACATGTAGGCGACGTGTAGGAGACATGTAGGCGACACGTAGGAGACATGTAGGCGACGTGTAGGAGACATGCAGGAGACATGTAGACGACACGTAGGAGACATGTAGGCGACGTGTAGGAGACATGCAGGAGACATGTAGACGACACGTAGGAGACATGTAGGCGACGCGTAGGAGACATGCAGGAGACATGTAGACGACACGTAGGAGACATGTAGGCGACACGTAGGAGACATGTAGACGACACGTAGGAGACATGTAGGCGACGCGTAGGAGACATGTAGGCGACACGTAGGAGACATGTAGACGACACGTAGGAGACATGTAGACGACACGTAGGAGACATGTAGGCGACGCGTAGGAGACATGTAGGCGACACGTAGGAGACATGTAGACGACACGTAGGAGACATGTAGGCGACGCGTAGGAGACATGCAGGAGACATGTAGACGACACGTAGGAGACATGCAGGAGACATGTAGACGACACGTAGGAGACATGCAGGAGACATGTAGACGACACGTAGGAGACATGTAGACGACATGTAGGAGACATGCAGGAGACATGTTAAAGACACACTTACCTCAGCAGCTGCAAAGACACAACAAAAGGAAGTCAAATCAGTCACAACAATACTTGTGTCTCAGAAGTCCTTTTTGTGATGCATTTGAGTAACTCTGTCCGAGTTGAATCCGACCTGCTTGCTCGTTATCTTTGTCCGTGGAAAACTCTGCCGACTGCATCTGCAAACACACAAAGAAAATCATTTCACACGTCAAAATGTGTGTTTTGTGCTTCCTATAAATAGAATGATGGAGATTTAATAATTCCGTGTCTCCGTCATAATTAAAGGGGCTCGTGAAGCTCTCTGCTCTCCGTCACGTACTCTGGTCAGACCTGGTCCCGAGTGTGAAGGAGACTTTGACGCACTCGCTGACACACCTGCAGACAAACAACAGGAAGCAGGTTGAGATGTGACTCCTCCTCTGGACACCAGGACTCCGCCCACACAGGACTCTTACTGGCGTGCATGTGCGTCCTGTCCGGCAGCGACTGCGTCTTCCTCCGGAAATGAACGTTCTTGTCTTTCTCCTCCTTCAGGATCAGGCGGCCCAGGTTGGACTTGATCTGTTTTCACAGGAGCACAAAGACCTCCGGTTAACTTCTGGAGATTCTGTGTGTCCAACACAGAGGTCCAACCAACCAACCTTCTCCAGAGCTTGCTCCTGCAAAGTCTCAGCTTCTCCCGTCAGGTCCTCAAACTTGTCCTCCTCCTGTAGCTCCTTCCTCTTCCTCCACTCCATCTCTACGAGGGTTCAAGCTTAAAGTCAGGCGGAGCTACGGACGTCTTCCTGTGTGGTGTTTTTAGAAGTCCTGAGACCTGATGTCGTACCAGGACAGCTGAGCAGACAAGTTAATAGCAAAGCAAGTTGTATCAACATGTTTCATGAACTGGTACCCATGGCAGCCAGAGAGGGGGGGCAGGGCCAGAACTCCGTCTCGATCTTCGACGGGACGTTCGGGTCTGGAGGCTGAGCGGCCGGAAACTTTGCTGACTGAACGACGCCTTCAAAGTGTTTGTTGACTTCTGAAGACACGAAGAAAGGAACGGCATGAAGAAGAAGAGCAAACACAACGTGGAGAAGAAGAGTAAACTGTGAGGAAGAGGAGGAGCTCACCATGTTTGTAGATTGGAGGCCTTCCGTAGATATTTGCTCCGTTATCTGAAAACATGATTCTCAAGTATCAAAACATTAAATAATGACATTTGTGTGACAATATTTAGATTTAATACGCTGTTACCTGCTATGTAATGGTAAATGGTAAATGGTAAATGGACTGTCCTTGTTTAGCGCTTTTCTAGTCTTCTGACCACTCAAAGCGCTTTAATACTACATGACATCATTCACCCATTCACACCCATCCACACCCATCCACACCCATTCACACCCATTCACACCCATTCACACCCATCCACACCCATCCACACCCATTCACACCCATTCACACCCATCCACACCCATCCACACCCATTCACACCCATTCACACCCATTCACACCCATCCACACCCATTCACACCCATCCACACCCATCCACACCCATTCACACCCATTCACACCCATCCACACCCATCCACACCCATTCACACCCATCCACACCTTGATGACAGGAGAACCACACACAGTGACACCTGCCCATCAGTCACTAACATCCACACTGTAGTCGCAGCTACAGGAGCATGTTGGGTAAAGTGTCTTGCCCAAGGACACAACGACATGCGGGTTAGCAGAGCCTGGGATCGAACCGACAACCCTCTGATTGGAGGACGACCTGCCCCCCACTCACCCACAGGCGCCCCTCCTATGTGTGTGTGTGTGTCCTTGTCACCTGGCCTGTGTGTGTGTGTGTGTGTGTGTGTCCTTGTCACCTGGCCTGTGTGTGTGTGTGTGTGTGTGTGTGTGTGTGTGTCCTTGTCACCTGGCCTGTGTGTGTGTGTGTGTGTGTGTGTGTGTGTGTCCTTGTCACCTGGCCTGTGTGTGTGTGTGTGTGTGTGTCCTTGTCACCTGGCCTGTGTGTGTGTGTGTGTGTGTGTGTGTGTGTGTGTGTGTGTGTGTGTCCTTGTCACCTGGCCTGTGGAAGTGTTGGTGGTTCCCGCTGACTGTGCGTCCCACATGCAGTTGCAGCATCGATCCACCAGGTGAACCACTGTCGCTCTCCGCTCGTTGCTCCTTCACCTGACAAAATAATACAGAGAATTATTAGTTGTGTCTGAGGCCGCCTCCTCCTCATGAGGCCGCCTCCTACTCCTCATGAGGCGCCTCCTCCTCATGAGGCCGCCTCCTACTCCTACTCCTCATGAGGCCTCCTACTCCTTATGAGGCCGCCTCCTCCTCATGAGGCCTCCTACTCCTCATGAGGCGCCTCCTCCTCATGAGGCCGCCTCCTACTCCTCATGAGGCCTCCTACTCCTTATGAGGCCGCCTCCTCCTCATGAGGCCGCCTCCTACTCCTCCTGAGGCCTCCTACTCCTCCTGAGGCCTCAAATTCCATTTGAGATTTTCGACCAATACGACCTCATTTAAATGACCTGGTTTCTGACTAGAAATAAATAAAACGTGGTTAATGGTCAGAGTCACAAAATGAACATTTTTAAACCACTTCATTGCACCTTTTGTCTCCCCAGGTCCAAAATGATCCCCAGAGTTCACATTTCTCTGCTTATTGGATCTTTTAAGGCAGCTGAGCCGTGTGTGACAGCAGCGCGGGGGGCTTAGTCTGTTCCTCCGTCCTGGTCCCACCACGTCCAGCTTTATCTAACGCAGCTGCAGGACGAGTCAAGAAGTTTTCTCCTGAGACCTTCTATCATGTCGAGGACGTTTCCCTCATCGCGCCGCTTTCTGCACTACGGAACTTATTCAATTCAATAAATCACCAGTAATTCAATCATCAACTCCAGGTTTATCTCAACCATTAAGGCCATAGTGTCGAGCAAACCTCCATTACTTTAAGATCCTTCGCTTAATAAAAACACATTTTGACTGCAAAATATTTCATTTGGGGTCAGAAAGACCTGATACGATAAACATGACATGATAAATATGATAAAGCTTTAAGAATCTGTCAGAAAAACAGTCATGAACATTAAAGCAGGAGGTCTTACCTCAGGAGACGTGGTGGGGGACGAGGGGGGAGGAGACAAAGACCTCTGCAGACCAAAAAGAGACCCAGTGGGACAGAAAGAGACACCAAGAAGGAGAATGAGAACCAATGAGACGTTGATATAATAATAACTTATATATACAATATGTTAAAACACCTGTTTAACTTAAACATCATAATGTGAGTGTCCTCAGGCCGCCGCGTGTTTCTGCGTCTTTACGCGTCGACGCGCTGGTTTCACTTCCTGGTTGTAAAGTCGTGCGTGTGTTGCAGAGCGATTCACCTCCAGAACAACATCCGGCGTCCTCATCGTCCGCCAATGACGGCTTGTACAAGCGCTCATATTTAAAAGCTCTTCAATCTGATCCGTTCTCTCGTCAACGTTCTTCCTTTCGTCTGTGTGTGTGTGTGTGTGTGTGTGTGTGTGTGTGTGTGTGTGTGTGTGTGTGCGTACTTGTCTGCGGGGGAGGTCGAGGGGGGAGAAGGTGAGGTGGGGTTGGTAGGTCATCAGGTCGGGTCTCTCCACCTGCAGGATGGATTTATCTCTGGGAAGAGCAGCAAGGTCCCTGTAACCCACCACCTGGTCATGGACCCTCGCCTACACACACGCACACACACGCACACGCACACACACACGCACACACACACACACACGCACACACACACGCACACACACACGCACACACACACACACGCACACACACACGCACACACACCCACACGCACACACACACGCACACACACACGCGTGTTTTAGGCCGTTATCTCGGTGGGTTTTGGGTCGTGTGTCTGTAAGTATGTCTCAAGTGTTCCAGGTGAGCTTCAAATGTGGTTTGTTTCAGGAGTCAATCAGATGTGTCTCTCATGTTTCATGTTTCATGTTTCACGCGTGTTTCAGGTGTGTTTTGGTGACTTCTATCGTGTCGAGGTCAACCTGCATGTCCTGAGGGCTTCAGGTTTCTCAGGTGTGTTTCAGGCGTGCGTAGCAGGAATTTACCACGATGGCAGCAGCAGGAGAACCCGGGGTGCTCGTCCCTCTAGAGGATGGATGCATGTTGACCGTCCCTCCACCTGACACCATCACACAGCTTAATCTTAACTTTAATCTTTCAGACCAAAACACATGAAATAGATCAAATATGTCTAAAAACATTTTCAGAAAACAATTAAACTTTCTGTATTAAGTCATTTGGTGTTAAAAAGGTTTTGTATATATATACAAAGGGCTGTCAACATAGATGCGTTAACATATGCGATTAATGTGGCCGAGATTGGTGAGACGATATATGTTAACGCAGTTAATCTACCTTTGTTCAGCGGAAGGAAGCGGCGGCGTGCTGCAGTCAGGTTGATCGGACAGAACGTTTTGCATTGGAAGTGAAACTGCAGAGGAATTCCTCCACGTGTCAAACTGAAAGGGGACGAGCGGCAAACGGATGCTAAGCTAGCTGCTAGGCTAAGCTAGCTGGAGTTGCTAGTTCAACATGTCCACCAAGTGGAATTCTGCCTCCAAGATGATCAAATGTGTTTAAAATAATATTAACAATTAAACAAACTAGTAATGTAAACAAGTGTTTAAAGTTTTCTAAAGTGATTATTTATTACTCCTCAGATTTAGTCTTTAGAAGAAAAACTAACATTCATTAAAAACTACATTGTAAAAACAACAGCAAAAACATTTATTATAAGTCGTGAATTGAGATTAATCAATTTCAAAATGTGCGATTAATTAGTTAATTTAAAAAAAATCTATTGACAGCCATAGTAATAATATATTAGTTTTGTTTAGTCGTATCTCTAAGGGCTAATTGATACATATGATTATTGATTACCTTCTGCATGGAAACCTGTTGGTTTTTACCAGCTAGTTCAGAACCAAGCAGAGAAATATTATATACATTTCTAACAAAAAACCGAAGAGGAGGAAGAAGAAGAGCAGGATAAGGATGAAGAGGTTTTCGTTGTCATTTAACTTTCGTGTAGGTAACCTTAAGCTGTTTATCAACCAACGCCCTGCTGGTCCTCAACAGGCGTCTCCATGGTAACGCTCCTCCCTCCGGAGTCACAACAGAAACATCTCACCTGCTGTGTCTGACCTCATGTCTGTAAGCATGTTCTGTTAGCATGTGCGTTTCTGTCTATTAGTATGTTCTGCTAGTATGTTCCTGCATTTTAGCGTGGTCTGTTAGCATATTCCTATCTGTTAGTATGTTCCTGTCTGTTAGCATGTGGCTGTTACCATGCTCATGTATGTTTAGCATGTTCCTGTCTGTTTGCACGTCAGCTGTAAACATCCTGTTGGCTTAGCTTCTTTTTACTGAGACAACATACATGTTAAATCTCACTGGTTCGTCTTCTCACTTTTAAATCAGTGAGATGACGTTAGTGTGGATTGGGTTTCACTAGGCAGAGGCAGGCTAGCAGTTTCCCTCTGTTCCCAGTGTTTGTGCTAAGCTAAGCTAATCGGCCTCCATCTGAATGTCTGACTGAGAGAGAAACGTGTTTTTAGTTTTTTATTTCACTGACTTCATAAGTGATGAAAACAGAATAATATGATTTCATTTCAAAATAATATTCACTCGTCATATATTCTATTTCATTTCTTTGGGTGTATTTTAAAGGGAATGTTTTTGTGTCGAATCCGGCGTCTGAGAGCTTTGTGTCTTCTGATCACTAAGAGCTTCTGGCTGCCACAGATCATCAATATGTGTGTGTGTGTGTGTGTGTGTGTGAGAGAGTGTTCCATTAGACCACACACACACACACACACACACACACACTTAAACACGCGATCAGAGGAGTCCTCCACATTTATTCTGTAATAACAAACTAATATTTTCATCAGAGTCAAGACAAGAAATACAATTTAATATAATCTGTATAATATCTGTTGCTTGTTATTGTTTACTGTTTATTGTTGAAATGTTCATATTTAAAGGACCTTAAGAAGCAGAATTACTCAAACAATTCCTTTATGCAATGAAACTTCATTGAGCACTTTAAGCAAAAATATATATTAGTATTAGTATTACAGTGGTGTTTTTGAGGCAATCAATCAATCACATTATTCGATATTTCATTCATTCAAGAAATCACAATAAACTGGAAGTATTTGAGTTTTGGACCATCTTTTAATATTGTATTAATAGTGTCATTATATAATGGTATATGGTAAAGTAAAATGCTATTGTCTGATCTTTAGAACATATAAATGTAATGAAATGAAACTTGTGTTTCCGTATTGATCCGCACCGATAATCACAATAACGCCGATTATTATTCTCTAATAAACAGATGGAATGTTAAAGATAAAGATTTGATCAAACAGTTGGTTTGACGTTAAAACAGAGAATCGCGTCTCCTCAGATGATGGGCGGCGGCGGGGGGGGGGCGAGGGGGGGGGGGGCGGGGGGGGGCAAGTGCGTCTGCAGCAGCGCGATAACAACACGGCGTGAATATCCCCGTTAAACGCGCAGAAACACCGGGAGCGACTCTTACCTCCAGACACAGGGAATCACCGAGGTCCACCAGGGCCACAACCAGGACCAGGACCACAACCAGGACCAGCACCACAACTAGGACGAGAACCAGGACGAGAACCAGGACCAGGACTACCGGAGAGCGACGGTCCGCTCGAGCCGAGGAGGGCGGAGGAGGAAGGGCGGAGGAAAGGAGGAAGGGGGCGTGCTATGATGACTTCACATAATGTGAAATATTAATATCAACACTATTAGCCGTTCCACTAACATTACATTTATTGATGGGAGAAAAGAATCCACACGTTTCCTTTTCATTCAAACAATCCGAGCAGTATTTCTCTTTATGGGTTTTATTTGTACTTGTATTTGTAACTATGCAAATATGTATTTCTCTTTTTTTGTATCTTTCTTTATTTGTATCTTTTCACGTCAACGACACCATCATTTTATTTGTGAAGTAAATAAAAGAAGCAGAAATCCGTTTTAAGGTGAAGTTCACGTTTTGTCCACAAAGGGGCGGAATAAACATCAATCCTTTGATTCCTGATGTCATTTAAATGTGGCAAAGAAGAAATCCGACACAATGAACATTTTATTTATAGAAAATAATTATATTTTCTATAAATTATAGTAGTT
Source organism: Gasterosteus aculeatus (assembly GCF_964276395.1). Taxonomy (NCBI): domain Eukaryota; kingdom Metazoa; phylum Chordata; class Actinopteri; order Perciformes; family Gasterosteidae; genus Gasterosteus; species Gasterosteus aculeatus. Next base: position 193,303 of record NC_135702.1, on the reverse strand, counting down.
TATTTAATTATATATATATTATTTTATTTTATCCAACTATTTGAACATTTATCTTTTGACTTATTTATATAAAAAAATATTTTCGTTTTGTTTAGAAGTGCTCAAACAGCAAAATGACAAAAGACACAACAATATTAATTCAAATGAATTAACACAATAAACAATGGTGAAAGACACAGAATAGGATACTTCAATTACATACAATCCGATTGACATTTTAGTTCATTATTTTTCTGTTGAGTTTGATGGCTTAAAGTATTGAATGTTTAAATTCAAATATTGAAAAATCTGTTTATTTGAATTTATTTATATTTCTTATTTATCGATGCGTAATATAATTGATCGAATAATCTCTTTATGTTTATAATATTTCATAAGATATTTCATATGTGTCCACAAAAGCTAGTTGAATACATTTAGTGTAAAATTCGATGTAACGTGCTTTGTGAATTTGACGTGTTCAATAACCAGTGTTGGGCAAGTTACTGAAAATGTGTATTTAGTTACAGTTACTAGTTACTTCTTTTAAAGGTAATTGAATCACTTACCAGTTACTGGGTAAAAGTAATTAGTTACTCTAGAAAGTAACTTTTAAGTTACTTTTATGTCTGCTTTTTAAATGTAATGAATATAAATAGTACTGAACAGTCAAACACAATAAACATATTTTTTTGACCTATTTATTGTAATCAACAGGGCAACAGGCCTCCAAATCAAGCAATAGTACAAAAGTCCTTTTTAATAATTAACTTAATAGAAAATAACAGTTTGAGGCGTTTGCCTGAAGGCAACTGACTGGACAGTTGACAGGATGCATCTCATCTCCAACACAGCGATCGATCGATCAGCTCTGCCGGTTCATCGGCTGCTCTGCAGTCCGTGTGAAGAGGAGCGCTGGTTGTTTGCGTGGAGCGACGCCTGCAGTGTGGTACATTGGATCGAGCACTCAGGGCTCGATTGTGTTTGACTGTCACTACGACGGAGTTCTGTGATTGTTTGTTCATGCCTGCCGGTTGTGTGATTTGAGCGCCAGTAAATGACCTAACTTGTACTGCATCCTCGTCTCCGTGCATTTGTATCGATTTAGATAACCCACGTATAGTAAACGACTATAACAGTGATCATACATGTAGCATAAAGTCACAACATGCAGCATCTCTGTCCTCATGAGCGACGCGATGCTGTTTACGTGCACGTACGCGACTATTCTGTGACACACAACTGTTTAGTGCTGACAGGCAGCTGTTTACTTACTATTTTCCGGCCCTCCGCTTCGCGTCACAACAGAACAGAGAGTAACGCAAGTAACGAACTTATTTCAATTTCAGTAATTGTAACTGCGTTAATTTATTTAAAAAAATACTTCGTTACATGCTCGTTGCCGATAAAAGTAATAGAATTACAGTAATGCGTTACTTTGTAACGCGTTACTCCCAACACTGTCAATAACGTAGTATTCAATAATTGAACTTTATCATCTCTGTTGCTCGTGGATGACAGTGAAGGAACTGCGCATGCGCACATCGTCACCTGATAGACGATCTTTGGTTTAGCAAAATGGCGTCTGAAGACGTGCTGGCTTCTCTGGTAGGACTCAAACTGTCTCTAACGTTTAGATAGGGACTCGGTTTACACTGAGCTGCTTCCCCGGACATTGTTGCACGTTCGTGGGATCCATAAGAGGAAAGTTTGTAGGTTACCGAAGCGCGGCAGTGAGCTAGCTGTGCTAATGTTGCTAGCTTAGAAGAAAACACGTGTAGAATGGAGCCGTGGATAAACACTGTGACGTGTCACGTGCTTGATTTATGACATCAGATGGGATGTGTCGCGTGCTTGACTTATGACATCATTGTGTAACAGAGTCCCGCACCATGCCATTACGTCACAAGCTAGTTGGTTTGTTAATCAAGTGTTTTTTATATTATTTCACGTGACGTCAGCATGCTTTTTCAGATTAACGAAGTATTTTCAATTTGAACAAATAATATGTATAAAATAGAACTCTTAGTCAGATAAGTAAAATTAAGTGTAATATTTGTAGTTCCTGTTGTATCAATGTCTCTTCCGGGCTCACAGGGGGTGGAGGGAGCCTCAGCAGCCGCGCATGCGCTGTCTCTCCCTGCAGACGCATACGGAAATGACGTAAGTATTGGTTTTATATTTCCAGCCTTTAATGTTTTCTCTAAGTTGTGGAGAGAAAGAAAATTAAAATGACTAATACCACACCATTGTAAATCTACTAGTTTTCTTTCTGAGGAAAAACATACGTGTATATAATGTGACAACAATATTAATGATTTGATTCATTATTCTGTAAATTCAGATATTCAACTAACTTTAGTTGATAATTGTCATTAACCTTAATGAGATAAATACAATGAAGTAGAAGCTTAAGTAAAGTAGAATCAACTCAAATGACTTTTTTTGTTACTTTTGATTAAATGTATATACGTATTGATTCTCTCAGGTTCATTTTAGCAGTTATGGCTCAAGTAAATGTATTAATTTGATAATTCTTTATTAATTGCTCATCCGAGATGTTGGGCAAGAGGATAAATCTCCCAGAATGCACTGGGCTCGACAGCAACACCCTGTAATGTTCCTTCTTCTGCTTTCAGCCGCGGCTGGAGGTCATGTGGGCAATGAAGGCCTACAACCACGCAGAGGTGTACTTTAATGTGAGAGGCCTGTTAGTTATGTTAGCTGTCTCCTGACCCGGACAGAGAACGCTAAGATTAGCCTAATATTAGCCTGACCCGGACAGAGAACGCTAAGATTAGCCTGACCCGGACAGAGAACGCTAAGATTAGCCTGACCCGGACAGAGAACGCTAAGATTAGCCTGACCCGGACAGAGAACGCTAAGATTAGCCTGACCCGGACAGAGAACGCTAAGATTAGCCTGACCCGGACAGAGAACGCTAATATTAGCCTGACCCGGACAGAGAACGCTAATATTAGCCTGACCCGGACAGAGAACGCTAAGATTAGCCTAATATTATCCTGACTCGGACAGAGAACGCTAATATTATCCTGACTCGGACAGAGAACGCTAATATTAGCCTAATATTAGCCTGACCCGGACACTCGTAATCTGACGCTGTTTCCCCTCTTTTTTGTTTGTTTGTCGCCCGCAAAACATGCGTATGCATATGTGCAGTGTTTCCCACACAGACTCATTTGTGGCGGTGGCCGTTTTTTTTTTAATGCTATTTAAATCACGCAGCGTATTTGTTCAGCTGCATTTCCTTTCCCTGCTCTCCATCAGTCTCTCTCTCTATATATATATAATATATATATATATTATATATATATAATATATATATATACCATATATATATATAGTATATAATATATATATATATATAATATATATATATAATATATATATATATATATATATATATATTATATACTATATAATATATATATATATAGTATATATATATATAATATATATATATATAGTATATAATATATATATATGTGTGTGTGTGTGTGTGTGTGTGTGTGTGTGTGTTGATGTATGTAGATGATTCATCTCCTCTTCTGTCTCCAGCTCATCTCCTCGGTGGATCCACAGTTCCTGAAGCTGACAAAGCTGGACAATGAGATCTACTTGAGCTTCAGAGAGACCTTCAGAGACCTGGACCTGAAGCTGCTGAGGGCCGAGGACCTCAAATCGGACCAGGCCAAAGAGGTGTGTGTGTGTGTGTGTGAGAGTGTGTGTGTGTGCTGTCAACAGATTCAACAAAATGAACTAATGCACATTTTGAAATTCATTAATCTCAATGTTCTTGTTACAATGTTGCTTTTTAATGAATGTCTGTCGGTTTTTCTTCTGAAGACTAAATCTTAAAAGTAATGAATAATCACTTTAAAAATCATTTTAGACACTTATATATATATAATAATAATTATATATTGTTTAATTGTTATTTTAAACACACAACTCATTTGATCGTCGTGGAGGCAGAATTCCACCTGGTGTAACTGTTGAACTAGCAACTCTTCCCCCACATTTAGCAGGACGTTTTCAAACGTCTTTTAGGGACACGGCGGTGGTCCTCTGCAGACTGTGTCGCAGGGTAACGTTAGATGTTGGGATGGAAGTAGCCTAGCAGCTAGCTTAGCATAGCAGTGCTTTAAGTGGTCCGCTGGCCACTCACCCTTCTGTTTGACACGTGGAATAATTTCCGGTCAGCTTCCGGTTTACTTCGGTAAACAAACGTATGTAAACTACGTTAAAATATTTTGTTGCATTAATTCGGCCACATTAATCGCATAGATTAATGAGTTTCTGTTGACAACCCTAATTATATATATATATATATATACTGTGTTATTGGAGGAGCGTTTAAGTGGCGTTGTGCTTGCAGACCTGGCGTTCGTTCTGTAATAAGTTTGAAGGACTCATCGAGGACTTCAACTACGGCACTCTGCTTCGTCTGGACTGTGAGAAAGATTACACAGAGGAGAATACCATATTTGGTAAGTTTGAATCTCACTGTAGAAAAAGTATAAATACACTACACGTGGAAAAAAAATCAATTCAGTTTTGGTCTTTCCAGCCACAAGGACTCAGTTCTTTGCTGTTGAAATTGCCCGAAACAGAGAAGGCTTCAACAACGCGGTGTTCCTGTCCAAGGGCTCGAAAGGAACCGGTTACCGGCCCACCCAGTGACCGGCCCACCCAGTGACCGGCCCGTCCCACCACTGCTTTCATCTTCATTGTGTTTACTGTAAAGTTGTATTGTTTTTTTAACGAAGTTGCCTCCAAACGTGGAAACCAAAAATAAAGTCTGAATCTTGGTTATTATGTTACGTTAGAAGTCATTTATACTTAGTAATAAATGAAGCACTGTATTTCGTAAAAGTACTCTTTTACAGTGACAATTACAAGTTATTATTCTGTTTACTTATTTAGTTCATCCAGTTCTCAACTTATTTTGAAAATGAACTGGATCAAATAGAACTCTTCAAATGAAAGATTTTTGAATTAAATCAACAGCACCAAATCTTCACCATATATTATTGATCCGCGTGTCAGCTGTGGTCCTGATGACATCATTGCTCGTGTCAGTCAGTTTGCTCCGATAACGCATCTTTCTCTTTGATCAGAATGTGGAGCCCTGTGATTGGCTGAGAAGATTCATAGATGACCTTAAACCATCTGATGTGGCTGTCAGTTGCCTGGGGGGGGGGGGGGGCAAACCTACCCGCCCCCCAAGAATGAGTTTCTTTCCCTTAATGAACGTAATCATTCAAGAACTGAGTTTTCTATTCAGACGGGTTTGTTTGATAATCTAAAACATTCACTTGTGATAAATATGCAAAAGATAAACCAGGAAGGGGGCAAATACCCTTTCAGGACTGAACACACATCAAACCACACACAAAGCAACCGTGTGCAGCACGTTCATCTCTTATCGGATCCTTTGTGAAGAAGACGAGCAGCAGGTAAAAATCCACCAGGTTTATTTGCAGTCACAAGGACACAGGACAGACTACCGACAGGCTCCGCCCCTTTCCTACAGGTGTGTGCGCACGCACACACACACACACACGCACACATACACGCACACACACACACACACAAACACACGCAACCCCTCCCTCAGGGGAAGGGGGGGAATCCCAAAACCTGGTCCGAGGAATCCAGAGTGTAAACAACATGGTGGACGTGCAGCCGGCCATCCGGAGGGGAACATGTGACACGCCGCCGTGCATGATGGGAAACTGACGCTTCTCGACCTCGTCAAACGTGGAAATGATCAGCAGCTACTTTCTTCATTTCATTACTCTATGAAAGAGAAATAAATACTCAGAGCTTCTCCTTCAGTGAACTGAATAAAAACGATCCTTTACACCCAAAGAGAGATTTACTGTCATTTTAGATTGTCAGACAATCATTTGTGTTACAATTGTTGATACGTTTTAGATCATTAAATGTCATCTGTATTTTCTTGAATTTATCGTTAATTGTAGATATTTTTTAAATGTGAGGAAATATTAAAAAGCAGGTTTTGTCTTTGTGAATCCAAAGATATTCAGTTTAGTGTCACTGAGAAAAAAGAAACCACAGAAGAAGAACCGGAGGTCTGAAGACACTTGGCTGATATTTACATCACTTCAGACTGGAGATAAATGTACAACATGGACGCTCCCTTTGTGTTAGTGTGTACCTCTTCTTCATCTAAGTGCCCCCCCCCCCCCCGACCAACTCACTACACTGTAAAAAGCTCAATCACACCGGTTAGTTTTTTGTAACTTTTTCTTCGACTCTTTGTGTTGAAATTGTTATAAACATTGTTCAAAATGTTACCAAAAGAAATGTACACGTGGTTTTCTGTGTTCTATACAAGGCAGGCAGAAGCGGATTACTACGTTTGCAGGCGTTCACCCCCGCCCCCCCTTCCAGCCCCCCACCATCGCTTTAAAATAGATCTATATGTATTTATATATACTTATATCAAAAAGGAGGCGGATTTAACCAACAATTCTGTACGACATGACCCCCCCCAGGCATCCGGGCCTGGGGGGAGAGGGGGTCTGATGCAGAGGGGAGGGTCGAGTCGGGGGGGGCTCTGTCTGCAGCGGTAAGACTCCTTTCTGTGGAATGTCAGCTCATCATGTCGTTGCTGTTGACGCCGTACGTTGAGTTCTTCATGCTGTCATTCACCTCCCTCCTGAAGACAGACAGGTTCTGAGTAAACCTGCACACAGACAGGTAGAGGGACAGACAGGTAGAGGGACAGACAGGTAGAGGGACAGACAGGTAGGACGGTCAAATATTAGCATCAAAGTAAAAGTTGATTTTTTGCATTTAGCATTTTCTCTGGTGTAACAGATCACATGGTGCGAGTCCATCGCTATGGTAACACACACACCTGTCCCGGTTCTTGGTTAGTAGATTCCGTTCGATTCCCTCCATCAGGTTCTCAAAACATAAATGCATCGCCTGCTGCTTCTCTGGAGGCTGACTGTTCACTATGCTGTTCCTCAGGTCAGCAAAGTACTACAAAGTACACAAAGTACACACAGGTGAACACACTACACGTATGCTGACTGTTCACTATTCTGTTCCTCAGATCAGCAGAGTACACAAAGTACACACAGTACACACTACATATATGCTGACTGTTCACTATTCTGTTCCTCAGATCAGCAAAGTACACAAAGTACACACTGACTGTTCACCTTCTCGTTGAGCAGGATGAGGCCCAGCAGGGGGCGGGACATGGACCACTGGTTCCTACAGTCCTCAAAGATGATGATGTTCAACACTGTGGACAGCATCTGCTCAACCTCAACAACAACAACAACAGGGTCAGTTCTCTTCGTCTGTGTGCCACCACGGAGCAAGCTAAGCTAACAGTAGCGCCCTGCGTCCCGGCCGCGCCCCGTGTCTCGGGGGTCTGACCTGCTGGATCATCTCCGGGTGCTGCTGCATGATGTTGAGGAAGCGGTCGTCCGTGGCCATGGGCGTGCGCCTCTTCTTGGTGGAGCGAGACAGCTGCTTGAACAGGTAGGTGACGATGTGGTCCAGACTCGAGCAGCACCCCGTGCACACCATGGTATCTGAAACAGACGCAAAGGGGGTCATGGAACCGCTCCCTGACCCACAGGGGGCTGCGGTGAACCGGGCCTGCGGGGGTCTCACCGAGTGCAGTGAGCCCCTCGGAGATGGAGGACAGGATGTACATGACGACGTGCGGCTCCAGGCTGGCGATGAAGTTCATGTGGTCCTGGGTCAGGACCTCCAGCAGAGAGTAGAAGGACTGGCTGAGCTTGGGGTAGTCCTGCAGGGACAGAGCGGGTCAGGGTGCGGCACCAGAGGACAGAGAGCTGCCGTGCCGGGACTTACCAGCAGGTCGCTGTGGGGGATGGAGAGCAGCAGCTTGATGAAGGTCTGCAAGGCGTTGTCCAGGGCGTCGTCGCCGTAGAGACGGAACACCCCGAAGTTGACGTAGTTCCCGCTGAGCACCGCCTTCAGCATGGCGAAGCACACGCTGACCCCCTTCAGCTTCACCCCGTAGACCTGGTCCTTAGGGACCTCCCCCAGGGTCAGGATGCGGTTCCCTGCAGGAGCACCAGGGTTCCATCATTAGATCATGTGACATATCAGCTATGACATCACGTATTACACGACTATATGCAAGCGGTCGGAGTGATGGGGTCACAGTACCGTAGGTCGTGATCATCTTGCTCGTTTCTCTGAACAGAAGGATGCCGTTGGGTGACGACACGTCAAACTGAAGCCTTTGTGATCTGTGAGGACAGACGAGGGTCATCAACAACCAACATCCCGCTCGCATTCACACTACGAGAGGAACATCTCTTCATCTACCTATTGTGGACGAGCTCGGCCATGAGCTTGAGGACTGGAGTGGTGCATGCTGGGTCGTGGTACCAGAGCTCGATGGCTCTCTGCAGGATGGGCATGTAGGCTGGATACCTGCGGCGCTGCGTTAAGCTCCTTAAAACAGCATTTATTCTTCTATGAACACACATAGTAAAACTGTCGCGTTAATCCAGGAGATCATTGTGGCCCAGATGAATCCTCCACGGGGCAAACAGACCGTGTGTGAATAGATGAAAACAGGATTTCCTCTGCTCAGTTCATGCTAAAAGTTCTCCTGACTGACCGCAGCACGCGGTGCTTTTATTGCATTAATCTCGGCCACAATAATCCCAGATTAACACGTTAACTGACTGCATGTCAGCAGCCGCACGACAGCGTGAGGATACATCCAGTCAAACAGCATCATGAAGCTGGTCTTGGCGTTGAAGGCGAAGGCGATTCCTCGCAGGTCTCTGACCAAACCTACCAGGGTCCTCTACAGGAAACCAGAAGAGGAGGAAACCGTCACAATAAAAGCCTCTGGAGGAAGACATGACTGAGACAACACGGGGTGAACAGAGACGGACTGTGTGTACATGTGTCATGTGGCGCTGTGCTCAAAGGTTCAACACATGAATTCATTGACTCGCTCGCAACTGGCCAGTGAGTTAGCGTGTTAGCTCGTTAGCAGCTTGTTGTGGTTGCTAGTTTGCCACCAGAGGAAAAACCAGCAGCTCGACAACCTTCGCAATAAATTGTTTCAGGTCAGATTTTGCAGACTTGGTCGTCTTGGTGGGTCTGTGGTGTCTTCTGAGGGGGCGGGTCCATGTTTCAGGTACCAGGGTGCTGCTCAGGTCTGGACCTCATCCTCACCCAGCAAGTCAAGTTCCTTGTACGTCTGACGTATTTTGGTAATAAATGATTCCTCTTGTATCTTTCCCGTGTTTTCATGTAGCAGCAGTCATGCAGTTCGGCGGCTCATTGTTATAAAGTTAGAATGTCAACACATTAAGACAAGTAGCTCCATGACGTGTAGAAATAGAAGAGCAACACGGTCAAACGTCGACACCTTCTCGGTGGAAGGTTCTCCAGGAGTCTTCAAGCAGCTCCACGGGGGAGTCACCTGGAAGGTTCTCCAGGAGTCTTCAAGCAGCTCCACGAGGGAGTCACCTGGAAGGTTCTCCAGGAGTCTTCAAGCAGCTCCACGAGGGAGTCACCTGGAAGGTTCTCCAGGAGTCTTCAAGCAGCTCCACGAGGGAGTCACCTGGAAGGTTCTCCAGGAGTCTTCAAGCAGCTCCACGAGGGAGTCACCTGGAAGGTTCTCCAGGAGTCTTCAAGCAGCTCCACGAGGGAGTCACCTGGAAGGTTCTCCAGGAGTCTTCAAGCAGCTCCACGAGGGAGTCACCTGGAAGGTTCTCCAGGAGTCTTCAAGCAGCTCCACGAGGGAGTCACCTGGAAGGTTCTCCAGGAGTCTTCAAGCAGCTCCACTTGTTGGCTGCTTTGCCTTCACTCTGCAGTTCAACTCCTCCCAGACCCCCTCAAGTGGGTTTAGGGGGGTGATGGTGGAGGCCACTCCTTCTTGGTAGCCCTCACAGAGCCTGGAGGTGTGTTGGGGTCTTTGTCCTGGTCCGCTAAGCTCAAACCAGGTGGCATGACGCTCCTTAAGTAGGCCTTAAATCACCAACAGTGTCTCCAGCAAAGCCCCCGCACACCGTCACACCTCCACATGTAGAAACCATCTGCTCCCCTGCACTGCAGTTTACATGGTGGGTGGAACCAAAGATGTTTAATGTAGTTCCATGAGCTCCTGGGCCCAAGCAGGTCTCTTCTTAGCAGCCATTGGACCTTGTGGGCCTGATTGGGTTCTGAGAGGCCTTTCTGTGGGTTCTAACCTGAGCTTTGTGAGGCTGGTAACTGGACTAACTCTTAGTCTCCAGACAAACCATTGAAAGAGAAGGTGTGGCCTGACCTGACTAGTCCTGTGCATGTGTGTTACCTTGGCCTCCTGCTCGTTGAAGGTGTTTGTGCTCAACATCTGAGCAACAGTTTCAAACGCAGCCGTCAGCGGGAGCATGAACTGCTCAAACTGGTCCTCGTCTTCTCCTGCACACACAAACGATTCATTACTGTCTTTATACAGACGCGCCACGTGTACCATCATTCAGTGTGTGTGTACCTAGGTCCACCATCAGCAGGCGCCCCAGCGCGGTGTAGAAGGTGGTCCGACACCTCATGTCGCTGAGGTTTGATTGGTTGTTCACCCCGAGGAAGGAGAAGTGTTCGCTCTGAGTGGCGTCAAACACACGCGTCACTTGCCATGAATACATTGTTATATGGATCATAGAAGCAGGTCACGGGAAAGGAGCTCACCGTGTGGTTGTTCAACATGAACTGCACCGCACTGAGCTTCACCAGCTTCCTCACGCTGCTGTACGTGAAGAACAGGAAGTCAAGGAGCCAACGGGACGTCACCTTCTTATATTTAAGATACACACCAGTGGTCAACCAGTCAGTCAGTGATTCAACGAATAGACATGATACATTTACTTTTGCGTGATTTTAAACAGATCGATTAATTTACTCTGAAATAAGACTGCAGTATTACTTCTGGCCATGAATTCACGGCTCAATCGATTTGGATTTAAAATTATGTCAAATCTTCTTCTCTCGACATGAAATGAATCTTGCTCCAGGTGAAGCACATCTTCCTAAATTTAATTAAATAAGAAGCAGATGATTAGACTCTGTATCAAGCGCAGCAGGTTGCTAGGCAACGGGAGTGGTGGAGGAAAAAGATGATGAAGCAAGCAGGAGGTCCCCTGTAGGCCAGACCGCCTCCTTTCAGCGGACCGGGTCCTCTGGAGGACAAGAAGTCAATGAATCTAAGGTGGACATGTTGCGTAATGAAGGATATCCCAAGGACAGGTCGTTCAGCAGCTGGAGAGTCTTGGAGGTGATCGGTTCACACTGGCCCCAGTACTTCAAGTTTGTGATGCTGAAAGAGACAAAAGACACGTTCACTCTCACTATGAAGCCCAGAGGCTCCCAGTCATTGTTACACACAACTAGCTGATAAAACACTGGACACGGCTTCGTCAAACCACTCACAACGCGTCTGGATGCATACGCTTAGCTATGCTAAGCTAAACAAACGAAGCAGACCGTTTACAGCGAAGAATCTGCCAGATCCTCATTCCTGTGTGTCGGCTCTGAGGATGCTAATGAGGTGTGAATTATCTTAATCAGCCACAGAGAAACAACCCTGCGCACTCACAGGCTTTTTTCTCAACATCTTCTAAAGATTTTGGCTCATTTTTTTGTCTTGTGTAACAATCTCTAAAAATGTGTCCTTCACTTTATCTAAATGTGATTTTGAAGCTGTGACAACATCAGTACAGAGGATGATTATCCTAAAGTGCTTTTTATTTTATTATCATCATTTACGCTTAACCAGCGACATATATACTGAAATGTAACCATCTGAGCAAAGCCTTTATTATGTACACAGACTTTGTGCTTCCAGAAATATAGTCTTTCTTTTAATTATGGGCATGAAACATAAAGCAGGGGCGTAAGAAATGAATACAAGAAAAACGTCCTGTTCAGATGAGACAACATCTCTATTACTCACATTTTTCCTATGAAGACACTGAGGACCATCGTCTCGTCATTCAACCCCAGAACTTCTGATAGTCGTCGGTAAAGCTGCAAATAACAGAGACACAAACACACATTAATATATTAATAATAATAATATATTAATCTAGGTTTGTCACCAAAGAACCATTGAAGACTTTAAGCGAGTCCAATCAGCGTTTGTGTAAAACGCCGCTTCTCCAGAGAAAAGAACCTTATCTGGCTGTATTTCATACGTTTGGGGCGCCAACTAACGAATATTTTGATAATTGATCAATTATTTCTTTGATTAATCGGATTTAAAAAAAGAGCATTAAAAAGCTTTCATTTCATTAGAGGCTTCTTAGTTTAATTGATCAGTGTCTCCTTTACAGGCACAACATCAACTGCCGTATAACCCACAGTATGTGCGCAAGCTCACTGGACTACCGTATATGACATTAAGAAGTACACATACAAATATATTTGTCAACAATAACCAAAATGGGACAACAGATTAAAAAATGAACGGTCCAAAAAAAGGCGAGTAAATAAAAAGGTGTCTAGTCTTACTGCTTTACTGCTGGTCTTAGCGGGCTAACGCTGGAGGCTCCTTATGTTGCTCACGTCAAAGCGGGACAACGTGCCGCGTTACGTTGACATTTTGCCATTGACACCATTTTAGTTTATTTAGTGTGAAACGCTCGCACACGTTGGGCGACTTAACTTGAACAGACGTATAATATAATAATCCATGTTATTGATTTGTTGCTGCAGCCCTATTTGCGTTACAAGGCTTTTACTGTCAAGGTCAGCGGGTTGCTAGGCAACGGGAGCGGCCAACAGAAAATCTCATTCTCATTTCGGAGACGGCTCCGCTCTTCAGGTCCTTGAAGGACCCGACCCACGTAGACCACACTGAAATGAGACGCAGCGCGTGTGTGTGGACTTCTCATTATCAGAACCCGACCCACGTAGACCACACTGAAATGAGACGCAGCGCGTGTGTGTGGACTTCTCATTATCAGAACCCGACCCACGTAGACCACACTGAAATGAGACACAGCGCGTGTGGGTGTGGACTTCTCATTATCGGGACCCGACCCACGTAGACCACACTGAAATGAGATGCAGCGCGTGTGTGTGGACTTCTCATTATCAGAACCCGACCCACGTAGACCACACTCAAATGAGATGCAGCGCGTGTATGTGTGTGGACTTCTCATTATCAGGACCCGACCCACGTAGACCACACTGAAATGAGACACAGCGCGTGCATGTGTGGACTTCTCATTATCAGGACCCGACCCACGTAGACCACACTGAAATGAGACGCAGCGCGTGTGTGTGGACTTCTCATTATCAGGACCCGACCCACGTAGACCACACTCAAATAAGACACAGCGCGTGTATGTGTGGACATCTCATTATCAGGACCCGACCCACGTAGACCACACTGAAATGAGACGCAGCACGTGTGTGTGTGGACTTCTCATTATCGGGACCCGACCCACGTAGACCACACTGAAATGAGACGCAGCACGTGTGTGTGTGGACTTCTCATTATCGGGACCCGACCCACGTAGACCACACTGAAATGAGACGCAGCGCGCGTGTGTGGACTTCTCATTATCGGGACCCGACCCACGTAGACCACACTGAAATGAGACGCAGCGCGCGTGTGTGGACTTCTCATTATCGGGACCCGACCCACGTAGACCACACTGAAATGAGACGCAGTGTTCTGACGCTAAAGGTCAGAACACGGGTGATATGGCCGTACCCCCCCCGCCCCACTACATGCTTACTACATGTCCTACAGGACGACACCATCTGGGAAGTTCTCATGTGTGGTTACTGCCACAAACAAAGAACTGACTGATCAGTCAGCAACGATGGCAGAGCGTCTCTATTAGGGCAGGCAACAAATTCTAAATTCAATTTAATCATTTTTGTGTAGGTAATATGCTGTTAAACTAAATAAATGAGCTTTACAAGTGGTTATGTCTCGCTGTATTCATTTGTACTGTTACTGACGTGCCTAATGCACAAAGCCAATATGACAGCCCTCGTCTCTATGGAAGCAGCAGCAGTGAGGACAGAGCGGGTCCCCGGGGGGGGGGGCGTTTACCTTTGATGATTTCTGCACCTGGTCTCCGATGTAGATCTTCCTGAACTGCTCAAAGAAGCTGAGCATGGCCAGCTCCAGCCTCTCGTTGCCGGCCTGAGCGAGCCGACTGTCTGTGAGATTCATCAGCTGGAGCACCCTGAGGTGCACACAACAACACATGCGTGTGTCATCACAGTGCAACACGTTACAATGTAAATCTACAGGGCTACAAAAGCTGACCAGCTGCCTCCTCAGTGGATTCATTGTTAGGGTCTGAAGTGAAGGTGGAGTCCCACAGGGCGCTGTTTGTCTTGTTTATGGATCAATGAGTTCTTACCGACAGACTAACTCTCCGTCCATGGCGTCCTGCTCATCTGTGCTCGCAAATGACACCCGTCCACCGATGACCGCCCCGATTATATAGACCAGCCACGTCAACCGGCCTGCAGGAAGAAGGAAGGTTACATGTCCTGAAAACGGGAGGCTCTCACTGGGAGTCATCAAGGTGTTGAGGATTCCCTAAGGACGTTGCCCGTAAACCTGATGTGAACCTGAGGCTGCTACAGCGCGTCTGAGTGGCACGTACCCTCCTGCACGGTGATGTCTGCGGGGCTGGAGTTGGTAGACTGCAGCAGCTCCTGGTAGGTCTGAGCCGCCTGGTCGAACAGCTGCACCAGCAGAGCGCAGGTTTTCTCGTACTCGCACCTCCCGATGGTGGACAGCTGATCCAGCTGCTGTTGGACCAGGCCAGCGTCGTCCAAAGGGTCTTCTAGTCCGTCTCTGAGGAGACCATCAGCACATCGAGAAGCTGATGTGATTTATTGATTTATCACGAATCCACAGAGCATCACCTGTATCCTCACTTATCGGATCAATAACACTCTGATGCTGCTCTATAATATAGCGTAGCTCTATACGTAGAGATTCAATCACATTTCGTATCTGAAGGAAAACTGAAGTTGTGGTTTGATGATGTCACTTCCTGCTTGACACTATCACAAGAGGAACTGTGGACCATCACAGTTTGGGTCATTCTCTACAACTTTGGTCCTTTGGTCACATGATCCTCAGCGAGCTCACCTGAGGATGACATGGACCGACTCCAGCCGGGAGGTGATGTAGGCCTTGGTGACCTCGGGGGTGTAGGTCTCTAGCAGGTGGGGCTCGGTGGCTTTGACGTACGGGACGGACGCCGCGAGGCGTTGCCACAGACTCAGCAGGTAGTGGACACTGTTGGGGGCAAACTCCCAGTGCTGGGGAGGGGTGGGAGGAGGGGGGAGGGGTTAAGGTTTACACGCGGCTTTACTTTGACACGACACGTGCAACAATAATAATGTATCGTTCATGAACAAAGAAATACTTTAGAAACCAGACAATCAGGTTCCACCTCTTACTAAACAAAGCTTGTGTTCAGACACATTGCCCACGTTAGCCCCCGCTCTGAGCCCACCTGCAGGCTGGTGACGGTGAAGTTGGCGATGAGGCGGATGACCTCGGGGTAGTTCTCCACCTTCACCAGCTCCCCCAGCTGGTAGTTGCTTTTCAGCCTCGCCAGCAGTCGGCAGAACTCGTGGTAGTTGTTGGGATCCGGCAAACACTGAAACACAAAGGGCATCAAACACCGGACGCCCCCCTGGGGGGGGGGGGGGGGGGGGGGGGCGTCTGGAACAAACCTGAGGGTTGGCTAGAATCCTCTTCACCCCGTCCACCAGGTGAGACAGGAACTTGGCTCGCTCTGCGTTGTTGAACAGGGACCTCCGGACCGAGGCGATCTGCACTAAACATGACAGCACCTGCGCACACACACACACAGGTTCAACCCGTGTCCCCGTGTCCACGCGTCCTCGGGAGAGCTCATCACTTACCAGCGGGGAGAGGGACGGAGGGATGGAATGATACAAGTTGAAAAAGAGCTGCAGAGTGGAGGAATCGAGAAACGCTGCAGAAAGAAACAGAAGTCAGATGCTGATCCATCGAGGCGACATCACAAACTCATCTCACACAGGGGCAAAGGTCAACCTGCTTTACCTCCTCACAGGTCCCACTGACCCCCCCGTGCTCCCGGCAGGTACCTGATCTCCAGGAGGTGGGGATCTGGACGGTGCAGAGGTCGTCCGATGACTCGTCTGTGGAGGTTCCTATGAAGTCGTAGTTGAGGCAGTTGTAGCTCAGTTTGAGAAGCTGCATCAGGAGGCCGTGCTGAGACTCATCGTTAAGGTTCAGGTTCTTCCCCGACGCCTGAGGACACACAGCGAACGTTCACCCCCCGCGTCTCCACTAGAGCTGCAACCAAGTCGACGCGTCGTGTATTCTAAAAAGACTCTTTTCATGCGGCATTGCAATACACTACAGAAAGTGCTGGGGGCGCTATGGCTTCTACGTCCACATGGGCCCCGGAAAAGAAGACGTTTATCAAGTTGATCGTGGGAGTCGAAACAAGCGAGACAGAGACCTTCAAAAGTCACCACGCACGCTTTACTGAGAAGAGGACGTGTCGTGGATGTTTGCTACACTTCTGTCACATGAAGGGTAGTAAATCAGTCTGAAGAGTTAACATTAACCTCCACTTAGCTTCAAACTTCAAACAAGACTGTGGAGAAAAATGATTCCATATCAACACAATTACGAGAGATCTACTCTAGCATAATGATATTAAAGCCACAACGGGATAATTAAAGCTGCTTTTCTCTCTTCAGTACTAAGGCTCGTGCACTAACCACGGTGACATGGGGGGCAGGAAGTGAATGTGTGTACTGGATGGAAATAAACGCTTTAGCCAAAAGGAATACTTGCCTCTTTGTTGGTCTCCACGCTGCAACATTATCGTTAGATTAGCCGACTAATCGAAAAAATAATCGGTAGTTGCAGCCCTACTCTCCACTAAAGCTCAGCTACGCGTTCTTACGTCGTCGCCATGGAGATGTTTGATTACTTTGAGAACTGACCTTAACTACACACAGATACACAATATGTAGAATGTATGTCAACATGTACACATGAATAAACAAACCTGCTTGAGGAGGTTGCAGGAAAGAGTGAAAATGTCGAAAAGTGAAGAATCTCTGAATGAAGAAGCGATCTTCCTGTGTTTGGTCAGAGGGTGCGTCGTGTCGGCCTGAAGACAAACACAATGTGTAACACCCGACACACACACCTGACACACACACACACACACACACACACACACACACACACTTACCTGATTGATCTCATTGGTCAGCTGGGACAGAATGGTGACACCTATGATGCAATGTTCAACACTGTCCTGTAAACACACACACACACACACATTTCCAATGGTCCTTGAATTAACGTTTCCATTGTAAAAAAACTAAAACAAAGCTAAATATTCTTATATCTTATATAATATATCTTTTCTTAGTGTCTCATTTTAAATCTCGCCACAAATAGAATCTGATTACAGCAAACGATTTATTAAAAAAACATTCAATTCTGAACTGTGATGTCATGATTGATTCATCCATTCGACCAACAGTCACGTGACCATAAAGCGGCGGTGGCCCCGCCCACAGACCTGCAGGAAGCGCGTGACGTCGGCGATGACGTTCCTGAAGACGTAGTCGTCCTTCTGGCAGTCGAACCAGCCCAGCTTGGTGATCCGGGCGTACAGCTGGATCAGCGCCTGCGTCACGAAGGCTGCCAGCTTGGGCCGCGTGGCCAGATAGTTCAGGACATAGTTCCCTGTGAAGGAGACATTCAGGCACCACCATGGGAGACGAATGCATCCGTATACCACGTCAGATATGAGAGAGGATGATGGTTGGTAGAGAAAAGAAATCCTACATGATGCTTCCAATTGATATTTCAACTCAGTTTAAAAATATATATATATTATATATATATTTGCTTTCACATTACTAGTCTTTATTATCTTTAAATGATTGTAAATTGATAAAAGGCAGAACAACGTCTGAGAAGAAAACTAATCATAAAGTTGGTGGACGTCAGACAACCACAGAAGAGGACACGACTCCTCGCTTCAGGGGGTCTCAAGTCCCTGAGGGTGAGCCGTTGGTGTAAAGAGGAGAACTCACGGATGTCGATGCGTTGCTCAAGGGGCAGAGGGTTGCTGGTTCGAGACACCAGCTTAGACAAACAGGTGGCCGCGAGCAGCTGAGAATACGACGACTGCAACGAGAGAAGAACACAAGTTTATAGAAAGCCTGATGATGTCACACAGCGCGTGGGAGACCCTCTCAACCCCCCCGGACCCCCGCTGACGTAGTACTCACGCTGCCTCGCTCCAGCAGCAGCTGACACTTGCTGAGGCAGTCGGGGCTGTTGGTGAACTCCACCAGAGCTTTCTCGGCCTGGTGGCGGACGGTGGTGTCGGTGGTCTCATACAGCTGCTTGCACAGGATCTCCAGCTGGGCCAGGCCCTGGACCAATCACAGGAGAGGAGGGCACGGCATCAAACGCCACGCACAGGCTCCACTCTGATAACAAGCCATGACGTTAGCACCAAATGTAATCTGGGCGCCGTTCCTCGTACGTGGATAACTGAGTTAGCGCGGCTTCATCTGAGCTGCTGGATTAGTTCATCACGCTCTTCCTCAGTGATGAAGGATCGACATCAGTTAGATTAACGTTTTATAGGGAGAGACTTCTATGACATCACAGAGACCCGTCATGACATCACGATGACGTCCTGTACGAGCGCCATCGATGCTGGAGACAGGAATCATTTATTTACAAGAAGGTTTTCTGGTTACGTGGCGAACGCCACACGCTGCAGCCGAGCATCTACAGGCCGTCCCTCTCTCTGTCTCTCATGCTGTCTCACACACTGTCCTGTCTGTACAGTGTTGCGATGCAGAGAACATCTGGAAAGCCGCTGCATGTCGTGCTCTTTGTAAAGTTCTGTTGGTTTATTTGTCGCTTAATAAACTTCTGGATGTTCAATTGATCAAATGTCTGATTATAAACAATGATCACATAATAAACTGCTAGTTCTATATGGTCATTACATACATATGAATCATCAGCTGATACGAATGAATAGGATACATGAACTGTATCAATTAGACTCTTTGGGCTTTTGCATATTTAAAGAAATGTACTGTGATTGATTAATGACGAGGCAAATGAGCCGATGCATTAAACACTTACGCATTTAACATGAACTTGTTTGCAATACTGGCAGGGGGGGTGTCAGGTGCCATGATTGTGTCTGCAGAGTCTCTGGTGGCAGCACAACAAGCTAACACGCTAACAAGCTAACTCGAGGGCCACACGTGGACATGTGGTTGGCCAGCGGGCGGCCCGGTCCTTTTCGGGGGTCAATGAATGAATGCGTTTACCGTACTTGAAAAAGCAATACCGTGATATGCTGCAACAGTCAGACTCTTTTTTACTAGCGTGACATGGATTTTTGGCCACAGCGTGCAGCCTGCTAGCATTCATTTAGTATCGCACATTAGCCTCATGTGTCTTTACAGTCTGTACACATGTGACGTCCTCTGTGCAGAAACACTCAACACAGGAAAAACCCCAAACAATGAAAAGTATTTGATGGGGAGAATAAAGGGAAGAAACCTTTAGAGAGACAGAGGACGATCCTCCAGGGACGGACAGACTGCGATGGACGTACAGAATGAACAACGTGTACAATACAACGACTCTTCGGCCTTCTGACGTAAGACGCGCGATTATCATCTGGTTCAAACTAAGGAGACTGATCAGCGCGGATCAGCCTCTGAGGAACAGAGATAGATGTCAATCGTCATGGATAAAGGGACATTTACTCAGTTGAACCACAAACTCCTGGACAATTTTAACTTTTTGGGGAAAAACTTCAATTAAATCTGCAGACAATAATAAAACATTCAAAATACTGGCAACGTATTTACATACAGATAAAAGTAATAAATACAATAATGTTATTAATATTATTTAAATGGTAGAGGCTCATTTCCAGTGCCTCAATTAAAACAATGTTTCCCCACGCACGGCAGTTCCACACCGACACAAACATACGCGCAAGTTGTAATAGAAAAATACAATATATTCATGGACTACGATAAAGCAATGAGTACGGCACAATAAATGAATGAATACACAATGATAAATCACAATTTATAAATGAAAATACAAACATAAATATAGAAATATACCACGATTAAAAGTGTCAGCGTGGAATAAACTCACAACAATTGAGCCACACTAACTTATTCTCATAAGCAAGCTCAGGATTTCTGATCAAAAAATTTGAGCACTTGGGATATTAAAAGGACTCAATAAAAGGTAATTGATTTAACCGTAAAGGGTAAATCAGTTATAGAAACTTGAATTATTTTTATCCAACTGACCAAAACATAAGACAAAAAAGACGATTATTCCGGCGACTTTACACGTCGACGCACTGGTTTCACTTCCTGGTTGTAAAGTCCTGCGTGTGTTGCAGAGCGATTCACCTCCAGAACAACAGGTGGAGTCACGTGTTTTGTTGAAGACGACCTGGAGAGTCACGTCTTTGTGTGTGGAAGTCGCTGGTTGCTTTATTTATTGATCATAGACTTTATTGCCCCGTGCATCCACACTGCTGCTTTCCATCAAGGACACATTTGTCCCGTATTTTCCTCCACGACTTTGTTCCCCTCGTTTGTGGAGATCTCCCTCCATGAATCAGAGGCCATCCGGCGTCCTCATCGTCCGCCAATGACGGCTTGTACAAGCGCTCATATTTAAAAGCTCTTCAATCTGATCCGTTCTCTCGTAAACGTTCTTCCTTTTAATAACGGCCGTATTGTGCTGTGAAAACGGAGACGTGAGACTCCGTAAAGGACGTAGTCAGAGACCAATCACAGCCTGCTGCTGCAGGACGCTGCGTCGCTTTACACGCTAGTCTACAAAAATGGGTCGACGCACGCAAGGAGGCGTGAAAAGACACGCAGGGGACACGCAGGGGACACGCAGGGGACACGCAGGGGACACGCAGGGGACACGCAGGGGACTCTTGAGTCTGCGTTTCCATGCGTCGGTCTGAATATGCAGAAGCATAAACTCGGCTTAACCCTAACCCGACTAAAAAACGAACTAATGGCACGTTTCCACCGAGCGGTACGGTACGGGTCGGTACGGGTCGGTACCCTTTTATTTGTGTCTCCACTGCCAAAAGTTGAGAATGGTACCAAAAATCCAAACGGTACCACTCTTTGGGTTCCCTTCCGTTGAGGTACCTGGCACAGTGGTTTGGCACTAAAGGGCGGAGCTAGACTCACTGCAGAGCGTTGATTGGTTGAAAGAGTGTCGTCATTTGCGCGTGCCGCAAGGGGAAAGACAACACACGTAACACGCCTGCAGCGTGTAGCCTCCTTGTGACAAACAGCCACATATGGAGAAGCAGGAACAGGATCGGCTGCACGTCCGACATTGTTGTTTGCGGTTAGCTTTTCAGCGAATCACGTCAATCTACTTTCCGTCATACACCACGCCTATCAAGTGACGTTATCACTACTTTCTGAAATACACCACGCCTATCAAGTAAGGGTACTGTTGGCGGTGGAAACGCTCGCCAAATCATGGTTAACAGACCCGACCCGTACCGCTCGGTGGAAGCGCGCCATTACTGTAGCACTTAAATTGTACTTAACGTCACTTATCTATAGCAAATTGTAAATTGGCTTATTTGAGGAAATTGCAAAATGACATGTGATGGAAAAAACTAATAATAAACGCAGTCTTCACTTTAACATTACAGGTTTTATCTTAATATATATGAGTAAATGGAAAATGTGCAGGTGAATGGGAACAAATTGCTGTTTAGGTTAATATAAATATAAATGTTTTTTATAAATTATTCTCTGGTTCCAATTCAGTCATTGTGAAGATGTTTATGCTTTTCTTTGACATCTTGGTGGACGTGGACTTTAGTTCTGTAATGGACATTTCTCCGCGATTGTGATTATACTTTCAATAAAATGAAGGGAACAACCTACAGCCTGCATTGAGGCTCATGAGTATTTAACATTTGGGGCAGATAGTCCGACGCACATTTAAAGAGGCCTTTCACAGGGCGGGAGAGAAAGCGCTGAGTCATAACTACCCCAGTCAACATGGGGGGGGCCGGCTTCAACCACAAGATTAGAGGAGAAGGGTGGAGGTCTGCATTTGGAGGGTAGGGGGTCTCCTCACTAGGTGTTGCATTCACATGCTTACATGAGTATGGGAAGTTTAACTTGTAGCAGGTATGAGCGTGAGATCACGAGACTATTGGATTTAGATAAGATCCAGACTGAGGACAAGCTTTAAAGGTCTTTACAGGAAGTAGGAGAGCAGACAGTTGGGTTCAGAGGTCATCATAGGGAGTAGGAGACGAGGCATTTAGGTTTAATGTCAGTTGGTTTAACCTTAAGCCACCTCATGGGGTCTACCCATGATAAAAGGTGTTATACACTCAACAGTTCTGTCTATCTAAACCATTTCAGTGGGAATAAAAGGGAAGCCCTATGAGTGTTCTGATGTGTAAAAATACATGTATACGTTACTGATGATGAAATAACCCAATATAACACCTTCAAAACCCTTCAAATTTTGACATTCGCCTGAAATAAAATCCCTAACAGCCATATAAGTCCTATAAAACATGGAGATACCGGGCTGAAACCCTACGTGACAGCACAGCGTGTGCACACCGTAAGCACAGGAAGCTTCTCCTCTAGAGGAGGCTTTTGTTCAGGCATCTCTGCTGACAAACACAAGTCAGAATCTGGATTTGTCCGGCTCTGGTCGGCCGGATCACGTCCTTCAACCACTTTATGGAATCATTTGATCCTGTTGGATTTGATTAACCCGCGAGGAAATGATTGAGTTTTGGTGATTTTCAAACAAGACTGGAGCGGTGTGAAGCATTCTAATATTCGCTTGTGACGAGTACACAATATTCTGTTGGAAGTGGGTTCTGGCTCGGTTCTTCCCCCAAGATGGGACTCTTGGGTGCAACAGGTATGTCTTTACATGTAGGAGTAGGAGAGCACTTCTGAAGCATCATAGATCCAAAAACACATTCAGGTTTTATTCAGCACACGTACAATAAGGCCTCAAAGCTTCATGATTAGGAAACAAAAAACAATTAGTCAATTAGCAGTAGGCTCTAACTGTAATATTATATTTATAAACCGCAATATGACTGAGTTACTTGCACACAAATAAAAACTGAAAGATACGTTAAGTTATTTTAAAACTATCTATTTAATGAAAACGCAATATACATTTATTTAGGTTTTATTAGAATCATCTGACATTTTAAAACCTGGTCCCGGTCAGATCAATCGCTTTACTGCTAGAATGAAGTCTCTGCGGGATCATAAGCTTCATAGCAACAGCAGCAGCTTCAGCGTGGGGACGTTATGAGGACTAACATGCGGGAGAAGGTTCGGCCCATTGCTCCTTTCTGAACGTGTGTCCGAACCACGAAGCATCAGCTAGCTTCACGTGCTAGCTAAACAAAAACAGCACTGCTTAGTTACGCTCATCAACAACGCGGGTGACCCTTAAATACTGAGTTTATCCTCCGTTAATCGCTTCCGGTGACGGACGCAGGGACAGCCCCCCCCCCACCCAGACAAACAGTTAAACCAGAACCATGTTTTTAAAACGGACTCGGGCGGGAGAAGTGGACGTCTGGGCTAACGTTAGCATAGCTTTACCAACGGGCTCTGCTATCTGTAGCATAACAAAACAGCAAACAGAACAGAATGTCAACATTTCAGCTCTTAGCGCCAAACAATGAGTCAAAGTCTTCCGTTTATAACAATATGTTCACATTGTGATTCTCAATGCCGCTAAACTGACCACCATCATGTTCGCCGTGTGACAGTGATCTTTCCGCGCTTTATTGTTTACTTCTCCCAAAATACGTCAATAAAACACTTTACTTATCCCGGTGCGTCCGTGGGTTCACACGACGGAACCACCGGGAAAACCTTGACGACTCTCCGACTCCTGATTCTCTTCTAAATACCCAAATGTACTTTTCTCCGCCTGCTAACACACGGGTAATCACACATGCTAACATGGACGATAGCTCACATCCAAACACACGAGCTAGTATACAGGCTAACACGGGCTACTGTGCATGCTGACCCATAAGCTAACACACGGGCTACTATCCATGCTAACCTATAAGCAAACACACAAGCATTCATGCTAACCCATAAGCTAACGCACAGGCTACTAGCCATGCTAACCCATAAGCTAACGCACAGGCAGTAGCCTATCCATGCTAACCTATAAGCTAACACACTACTATACATACGAACATATAGGCTAACACACAATCTACTATCCATACTAACCTACAAGCTAACACGCATGCTATTATCCAGGATAACATACACGCTAAAACACAGGCTTTTACCCAGGCTAACATACAAGCTAACCCTGCAGCCGAGCAATGACAGCGGGCCACAAGTCAACACAAGCGGGCGCATCCTTTCTTTTCCCGCCGGCAGCTGAAGACGGACGTCCCATCCCGGCCTCACACGGGCTCCGAATCCGCGACACGCGCACCCGAATCCGCCATCACACTCATCTTCGCGCCTGTGGACGCGTTGTCGTTTACGAAAACATGAAGCCACTGCTCACCTGCACATGATCCGCCATTTTTCTCCATTTCATGCACCTCTCACTCCCCCGCTTATGGGTATGTAGAGACAGCAGCGCCCCTCACGGCGGCTCGGCGGTACTGCAGCTCCAAGCCTCCCGAAGGTCTGAGGAGGTCTGAGAGGGAACGACCATCCCCATGGTAACTGTATCCAACACACATGGACAAGTTCACCTTCATCATCCTCACTGTGAACATCTGAGGGGGACCCGCGTGAAGCCAACACCATGGTAACTGTGTTTAACACATCTGGAAGATGTGCCATAACACGCTGTAGAGTGACTTATTATTGGGATCCTGTTCATGTTTCAAAATTATTAGCTGATATATTTGCAGCACTCTGGACAATATAAATACTTGTTATTGTTCGTATTGGGAGGTTATACAAAATTCAAAGGTCAAGCGATATGTATCAATATATATTTACATAATATGATGACTTAATGTTCATTTCTGCTCTCCCATTGCTGAATATTACAAACGATCACATTTGTAATCCAACCTTGTGATCACAAGAGATAAAACAAAGGGGGGGGGGTCATTTCACCCTATAATGGTTGGGGAAACACTCTCTCTCTCTCTCTCTCTCTCTCTCTCTCTCTCTCTATATATATATATATATATATATTCATCATAAATACATTTTTGCTTATATTTGGCTGCAGGTTTTCTTTTAATTTGAATTTTTTTAAGTTACACCTTTTAAAGATGTTGAATATTCTGTAAATAAAATGGGATTCTGTGGGAAACATTTTATTAACACTTCAATAAATAAATTAAATGAATGAATGTACAGTATTTGCTGCACATCTTAATTGAAGTGAATGCTTTAATACAGATGTTCTGTAAAGAGGTTCTGTAGACAGCGAAACCCATGAAGCATGTTTTAAAATGTTTAAAAAGAACACAAATGTTACAGATGTAAATTTCGGTGACAAGTTATTAATTAATAACTTAATTGCCAAGGAATCAACGTATGAGGTATACCGTGATGGTGGATTAACCATAAACTAGGCTTTACATGCACATGGCCGAGTCCATTTTAGTTAAGCTTAGTCACGCATCGATGACACAATTTAAATAAATCCTATGGGCTTGGTTCTCTCCAACCGAGGTACTGTTGTTGACCCTAATCAGCTTTGGAGGATTGGGACGCTACAGGTAACTTACCTGTGCCTGAACCAGGGGTCCGTTTCAAGAAGCGGGTTTAGTGGAAACTCAGAGTTTGTTCACCCTGAGATGAGGGAAACTCTGGCTTGTTTCACAAAGGGAGGTAACTAAACACAGTGACAGTATCAATGTAATGTTTAAGTGTAATCATTTGATTAAACAGAACAAGACAATTATTTAGAACTGTTGCCTCACCTTCCCTACAAGATACCACTAACTAAGGTAACATATCTATGTAGTTGGTAATGAGTCCTCTTTGGAGAATCTTAAACATTACAGTAAAATCATTTTAAAGTCCCGTCAGCAGACACCGAGCGCCCAGTTGAAGCACCAATAAAAATCCGCCCCGCCACGTACAAACATACGGACAAGTTTTTGTTCCAAAACCAAAGCTCTTTTTTTAAGAGCAAAAGGTTTTATTTTGCAGCCAAAAAATCTATTTTGATAAGGAAAACTAACAAATCATTTATTCTCAGTTTATATATTTTTACTTACAAACTTGATTTTTGTTTGCAATGCAGGAAATGTGCTGTCAAAACAGTTTTTTTGTTTGCATAAGACACAAATCTACCTACATAGTTTACTGGCATCAGCAGTGATCTGTGGTGCGTTCAGGGACCCTCAGACAAACAGACACTCCCACACACAAACTATTAATTAGAAGTTTCTCATGACACTCGTATTTTTCAGGGTTTTCCAATAAATATGATAAACAGTTAACAGTCGGCAGTCGGGCTCATCAACAGAACCTGGTCCCCCACTGACTGACTCTGACATCCCACCGGACACTTTCACTTGTCACTTTCTGTTCGCTGGTGCACTTTAGTTTTATTTTTTAAATATTTTTAACTTTTTAACTTTTAGCTTTTATTCCTTTTTTCAAATTTATCCATAGCATTATATTTTATTTTATTCCTCGTGCATTGTTGTTTTGTCGTCCATTATCGTACCGTCTGCTGTTGCGCACCAACTGCCAAGTCAAATTCCTTGTATGTCTGACATGGCAATAAATGTTTCCTGATTAATAAATCCTGACTCGGTTTCTCTCTCTAAGGGTTCCTTCCTCTGTCAATTTGAGGGTTAAAGGTCACAGGATGTCTTATCATATCTGTACAGACTGTAAAGCCCTCTGAGGAGAAATTGTCATTCAGTCTTTACAAAATTCAATTAACTTAATTAAATTGGGTGAGAGGATGTAGTGACATATATTGTCCTACAGGGGGCGATGAAGGCTCAAATGTGTCAATGTGATGCAATTCATCAATTCATTCAAGTCCATGTTGCTGTTTGCCAGCAGATATTTATTCTCTCTAATTTATCAATAAAGAGAAGCCGAGAGACGGGAGAAGAGAAAACTCCGTAAAGGACGTAGTCAGCAGACCAATCACAGCCTGGTGCTGCAGGAGGCTGCGTCGCTTTAGACGCTAGTCTAGAAAAATGGGTCGACGCACAAAAGGAGGTGTGAAAAGACACGCAAGGGACACATTACATTAAAGTGTAATGTAAGTCGCTTTGGATAAAAGCGTCTGCTAAATGACCTGTAATGTAATATAATGACACGCAAGGGACACTTGCGTCTGCGTGTCCTTGCGTCGCTCTGAAAACGCAGAAGCATAAACTAGGCTTTAATCCGAGCTCTGCATACGATGACGAATGGCATTTACTTGCTTTACATTACATTTCTGGTTTCATGCACCACACAGCAAGACGCCACCTTGTTGACTGACTGCGACACAGTGTGCTTCCCATCCACACCTGTCCTCATTAGCAGGCCCTTACGTTACCATGAAATGCATTAAAGTATCACCCTGTGGTCAAATGTAGCAACTGCATGTCCCAATTAACCCGGCGTTTCCCTCAAACAAAACAAAAGCAACAAAACCTGCATAATGACTCCAATAAACACGGCGACTTCCTGTCAGACTACATGAACACGGCGACTTCCTGTCGGACTACATGAACATGGCGACTTCCTGTCAGACTACATGAACACGGCGACTTCCTGTCGGACTACATGAACACGGCGACTTCCTGTCAGACTACATGAACACGGCGACTTCCTGTCGGACTACATGAACATGGCGACTTCCTGTCAGACTACATGAACACGGCGACTTCCTGTCGGACTACATGAACACGGCGACTTCCTGTCAGACTACATGAACACGGCGACTTCCTGTCGGACTACATGAACACGGCGACTTCCTGTCGGACTACATGAACACGGCGACTTCCTGTCAGACTACATGAACACGGTGACTTCCTGTCGGACTACATGAACACGGCGACTTCCTGTCGGACTACATGAACACGGCGACTTCCTGTCAGACTACATGAACACGGCGACTTCCTGTCGGACTACATGAACACGGCGACTTCCTGTCAGACTACATGAACATGGTGACTTCCTGTCAGACTACATGAACATGGTGACTTCCTGTCGGACTACATGAACACGGCGACTTCCTGTCGGACTACATGAACACGGCGACTTCCTGTCGGACTACATGAACACGGCGACTTCCTGTCGGACTACATGAACACGGCGACTTCCTGTCGGACTACATGAACACGGCGACTTCCTGTCGGACTACATGAACATGGTGACTTCCTGTCGGACTACATGAACACGGCGACTTCCTGTCGGACTACATGAACATGGTGACTTCCTGTCGGACTACATGTCCGACTACACTACACAGTAATGCATCACACTAATACAGTAGTGTATTTATCCTGAGACGTTGCACCAAATCTAATAATTATGTGACTTGAAAACCTGTGAGGGCAATTGGTTGACCCAGATCTTTGTCAGGGTTTGTTAGTAAAATCCATATGGTGGACTGTTTTGTGTTGGTCCATTACATAAAATGACTTATGCAAGGCGCTGTAAATCTGTTGTAGTTTATGGTCCTTCAATTGTTCTCGGGCGCACTTCTTCAGTCTGATACTCTAACTGGAGGTGTAACAGTCACAGGTGAACTTTGACCTTTTACAAACAGAGCAATTTGACCTTTTCCTCTTTCACTTTCACTTTCACAACCAATTTGTTGTCAGTGAGGCGGCAGCAGATCAATACATACCGAGGAGCATATGAATCAATACATAATGAGAGTCCCTCTCTCCACCAGCTGGACTCTGCATTCACTCACCACACTCTCCTGGACTCGACCTGTCCCTTTTTCACCCCCTGCTGGACCCCCACTGTCCTCGGTTGTCCTTCCTGCCGTCTCAGTTGTGACCAGTGGAGGTCTTCTCTGGACCTCCGGGTCCATGGCGTCGTTTAGCACGCCGACCAGCTGCAAAACGTCATCGCTCTCAGCGCCACTCAGAGAGAGAGTGTGTCATTGAACACATGTAACACAATAAGTGATAATCGAAAACGATTTTCCCAGTTCTCATTTAGGGAGTCACTGGTTGAGGAGTGAAAGGTCAGAGGGCAAAGCAGAAAGTGCCAACCAGGCAGACACAAGTTGTAGTGTCTTCAAAAACATGTTTTCACGATAACGACGTGATTCAAACTGCCTCTAAAAAGTCCACGAAGGCTGTAAAGTTTAAACAGCTTTAATGTAGTTACGTAAAACAGTACGTCTTCTAACAAGTTTTCATTACATCAAAGTGAAAGTGTGTGTGTGTGTGACACAGAGAGAAAAGAATTAAAAGCTGCAGACTCAGATTCTCTTAAATCCTCTTTTGTTTTCCTGCTTTCATTTCAGACGTCTTCATTGTTTGTTTTCTATCACCTCAAGATCTGCTTTTATGAACGGAGGAGACACACACACACACACACACACACACACACACCTCTGCTGCCTGCTTCAGGATTCATCAGTGTGTTCAGAGGTTCACGTGTTTGCATCAGAGAGCTTTCAGGTGGGATCAACTAGCTGGAGGAAAAGATGTGTGATTTTTGAGGGAATGTGTGTGTGTTTGAGTTGGTGGGGAGGCAGAGAGATGAAAGAAGAATGCTGTTTCCAATTTCCTTCTCAGGCAGAGCCCTCGACATGACAAAACAAAGTGTTGCTCGCTCGCCCACACACACACACACACACTTATATTTCTGTAATTTTTTCTTCTTGAGCACGTATAGAGGCTGAATCTCAGTATTTACACAGAAATGTGATCAAAACAGCTTTGAAATGGGGAGCTCTGCCAATATGGCTTCAGTCCACTAAATAAATGCATATAAATACATATCTGGCTCTTATGAATAAACATGTTTGGAGGAACATCCACCGGAGACTCCAGGGGAAGCTGTGACTAAAGGAGAATGTTCCCTCTGTATTATAAGATGATTATTACTTTATCTTTTTACCATCAGACTTTAATCTATCAGATCATTTTACTGTAAACAGAACATGACGTGCATGAAGAAAATATTCACTTCACGAGAAGGCGTTTGAGTAAGGTTAAAAAAAATCAACGTGGTCAGAGAACAAGCTGACTGTTCACTACTACTAAGCAGACAACAGCAGAAATCTGAGCCAACTGTGAACCTGAGCCAGCCCTGACTGAGAGCCTCAGCCAGACCTGACTGTGAACCTGAGCCAGCCCTGACTGAGAACCTCAGCCAGACCTGACTGTGAACCTGAGCCAGCCCTGACTGAGAACCTCAGCGAGACCTGACTGTGAACTTGAGCCAGCCCTGACTGTGAACTTGAGCCAGCCCTGACTGTGAACTTGAGCCAGCCCTGACTGTGAACCTCAGCCAGCCCTGACTGTGAACCTGAGCCAGCCCTGACTGTGAACCTGAGCCAGCCCTAACTGTGAACCTGAGCCAGCCCTGACTGTGAACCTGAGCAAGCCCTAACTGTGAACCTGAGCCAGCCCTGACTGTGAACCTGAGCCAGCCCTGACTGAGAACCTCAGCCAGCCCTGACTGTGAACCTGAGCCAGCTCTGACTGTGAACCTGAGCCAGCCCTGACTGTGAACCTCAGCCAGCCCTGACTGTGAATCTGAGGCAGCCCTGACTGTGAACCTGAGCCAGCCCTGACTGTGAACCTCAGCCAGCCCTGACTGTGAACTTGAGCCAGCCCTGACTGAGAACCTCAGCCAGACCTGACTGTGAACCTGAGCCAGCCCTGACTGAGAACCTCAGCGAGACCTGACTGTGAACTTGAGCCAGCCCTGACTGTGAACTTGAGCCAGCCCTGACTGTGAACTTGAGCCAGCCCTGACTGTGAACCTCAGCCAGCCCTGACTGTGAATCTGAGCCAGCCCTGACTGTGAACTTGAGCCAGCCCTGACTGTGAACCTGAGCCAGCCCTGACTGTGAACCTGAGCCAGCCCTAACTGTGAACCTGAGCCAGCCCTGACTGTGAACCTGAGCAAGCCCTAACTGTGAACCTGAGCCAGCCCTGACTGTGAACCTGAGCCAGCCCTGACTGAGAACCTCAGCCAGCCCTGACTGTGAACCTGAGCCAGCCCTGACTGTGAACCTGAGCCAGCCCTGACTGTGAACCTCAGCCAGCCCTGACTGTGAATCTGAGGCAGCCCTGACTGTGAACCTGAGCCAGCCCTGACTGTGAACCTCAGCCAGCCCTGACTGTGAACTTGAGCCAGCCCTGACTGTGAACCTCAGCCAGCCCTGACTGTGAACCTGAGACAGCCCTGACTGTGAACCAGAGCCAGCCCTAACTGTGAACTTGAGCCAGCCCTGACTGTGAACCTGAGCCAGCCCTGACTGTGAACCTCAGCCAGCCCTGACTGTGAACTTGAGCCAGCCCTGACTGTGAACCTCAGCCAGCCCTGACTGTGAACCTCAGCCAGCCCTGACTGTGAACTTGAGCCAGCCCTGACTGTGAACCTCAGCCAGCCCTGACTGTGAACCTGAGCCAGCCCTGACTGTGAACTTGAGCCAGCCCTGACTGTGAACCTCAGCCAGCCCTGACTGTGAACCTCAGCCAGCCCTGACTGTGAACCTGAGACAGCCCTGACTGTGAACCTGAGCCAGCCCTAACTGTGAACCTGAGCCAGCCCTGACTGTGAACCTGAGCCAGCCCTGGCTGTGAACCAGAACTCCCACAAGCGTTGGATGTTTGCTTTCAAAGTGGCACATTCATTTTGACGGCTTCAATGCTTTGTTGGAGAGCGTTAGTCCACACTCTACACACTGGGCTCTCGGCTCCGCCTCATTACCTCCGTTTACGAAGCCGTACTTAATAAAGTCAGGACGGTATTTGCGCACAAGTTTGGACTTTTGATGGCACAGAATATCGACATCCATTTGTGCATCCGGTGAGGGGTAAATGGGGGACATTACGGCAAAGAGAAAGATACCCCAGGTCTAAATCAGGGTCGCCCCAACCCAACAGAATCCACAATCATTTATCACTCTGCCATTTCCTAAAAGGAATGTCATTCTGCGGGAAATCAAAACAAAATCCCAAACAAGCCTCTTCTCTGGCAATTTTCATCCATTTACTTGTCAGGCTGAGCTTTTAAAGACGCCAGACTTCAGCTGACACTCTTCAGCAGGCAAACAAATTACAGAGCAACTCTTCAGCTGAGGACACAAAGACAATCACAGACTCACATTCACGTTCATCCTTCAGTCAACAAACGCTGCCTTCGTGGTTGGCCCTTCAGCTGGTAAATATGAGCGCACGAGAGGGGGTCTTTTGGTTTAAACGCGGCAGCTAATGAATCTTTTACTCACCTCAGAGTGCTCAAACAAGGGACAAGAAGACTGGCAAACTGGTCAATAATCAGATATAAAATATGGCGAATAACTCTCTTGAAAACCCGGCAATCTCCTGTGAAAAGAGCAAAGATATTGTGTTTATAACTTTGACGTTTAATTCATTTAATTCAATTCATTTTATTTTGTGTAGACCAAAATCGCAAATTACAAATTTGCCTCAGAGGGCTTTACAGTCTGTACACATACAACATCCTCTGTCCAGAAACCCTCCATCGGCACAGGAACAACTCCCCAAACAATGAAAAAACCTTCCAAGAGGGAAAAAAAGGGTAGAAACCTTAGTGAGAAGGTCAGAGGAGGGATCCGTCTCCTGATGGACAGACTACAATGGATGCCATGTGTACAGAACAATGTATAATACATGCAATTACATGACATTGTGTTCATCACCATGGTTTGTGATGGAAGATTTGCACAGACAATCGGAAAATCTCTGTGGGAAACATTTTATTAACATTTTATTAACACATTAACATTAATTAATTTCTGAATCAAATGTCTTTCTCCATTTATTTCCTTGCTAGGAGACAAGGGTCACAACAGCTACGTGCTCAGTAGACTGTTACACATTTTTGTCCCATCACGTTATTTTACATTTAGTTTCTAGGCTCGTCTTAAAGGGAAGAGAAGTTTAAAGCAAGATTAAAACTAAAGTGAATGCAAAGAAGCAGGTAAACATGATAGAAGTGTTCCTGACTGCCACGCCCACCTGTGTCAGCGGGTCAAAGGTAGCAAAGGAAGCAAATAGAGGGTAAACTAAATCGGTCCAAGCCCAGAACCTTCTGGGACTCTGTGACCAACATTGGTGGTCATCGCTGATCGACCATTTACAAACACCAACTGGATCGATCCAATAAATACGACTAAAACCAGCTGAGGGCGGTTTGTTTAATACCAGTCAAATGTTCTAGTCTCTGCAACAGGATAGAACGATCAATTGTGTCAAATGTGGCACTGAGGTCCAGTAAGACAAGAAAAGAGATGAGTCCTTGGTCCGATGATTGAAACATGAAAGAAAAAGTCATTCAAAAAACAACGTTAAAAAACTAAAAATAGAATAAATTCTGCAGTGTAGTTTAAAAGTACCAAAATACTAAACGCAGTAAATTAAAAGCAGCATCCAACAGAAGTCTTTAATCTAGATTTAAAGGAGCCGAGGGACTCCGAAAAGTACAGCGAGAACAAAGTGATGTTAATATATTTTAATGCTGTGTTTATGAATACACATCCAAGTTTGCCGATCTTTGTTCTCTATTTGTGTTTGAAGCAGAACAGGAGGAGATCCTTTGTTCTTCTGAAGGGTTGGAAGATTCTATGATATAAATAGCTCTTACCCACAGACGTTTGTCATGGACAACTTGATCTCCAGTTGTGAATACTGAAGGTCACAATAATCTCACTTTTGTAGGACACCCGAGGAGTTGAAAGCTCCTGCTGAAGTCACTCTGGAGACTGAAGATGACTTCCTCATCATCGTCCTCTTCCTCTCTCGTCACATCTGAGTCTTCACAGGTAACTCTCTTCTGTTCCTTCTTCCTTATTTGAGTCTTTTTTTAATGAAGTAGAGCGTTGCTTCTCTTACAGCTGGACCTCCGTACTGGAGAAGCATCTGGAAACTCTAACAAACACCTGTCACTAAAAGCAGTAAAACACAGAGTGGGAAAGCAACTAAATGAAGCTTAGGCGAAAAAACGGTTCTCCTCTCTTGTGCCGTCAGTTGTCATTTCAGCTCGCTCCAAAGGTGACCCGCCACCACCCCCAAAGGTGACCCGCCACCACCGCCAAAGGTGACCCGCCACCACCCCCAAAGGTGACCCGTCACCACCGCCAAAGGTGACCCGCCACCACCCCCAAAGGTGAAGCCGCCACCACCCCCAAAGGTGACCCGCCACCACCCCCAAAGGTGACCCGCCACCACCGCCAAAGGTGACCCGCCACCACCGCCAAAGGTGACCCGCCACCACCCCCAAAGGTCACCCGCCACCACCGCCAAAGGTCACCCGCCACCACCCCGGACACCTCCAGTCTACAGCAGAACCTGGCGTAGCAGGAGAATTATGCAACGTGGGCTCTACCACCACCACCAGTGTCTGGACTCCCAAGGGGGGGATGTGCCTCGTCTCGGCTCGAGATCCCGGCCCCGGCTCTATTCTGCGGCAGGATGGAGTCCAAGCCCCAAACAACTTGCAATATCATATTATACCTGTTATAATAAAGCATTATTCAAATTTCAACAAGTCTCTCCGGATTGAATTACATTTACTCAAAGGAGGACCATTATGATGTACTCTTCTGTTTTCAGCTTCCTCCTGCCAGACATAACAAGACAAAATTATGTCAAAAAGACTGTAATTACGACAACAGGATGTCCTGAAAACTGTGACAAAAACAACAAGATGTTCACCAGACTGTGATGAAGACAGAGCGTTCTTGAGAGAGGAGGATGTGCCCTCAGGATGAAGACCATCGGGTGTCAGGGTATTCAATGGTATATTACTAAAGCTCGCTCAATCACACACGCACCCCGCGCACACACACACACACACACACGCACACGCACACACGCACACACACACGCACACACACACACACATGCACACCCCCCGCGCACACACACGCACGCACACACGCACACACATGCACACCCCCCGCGCACACACACACACGCACCAATGCACGCACCCACACACACACGCACACCTACACACCACCCCGCACGCACCCACACACACACGCACACACACACACCACCCCGCACACACACACACGCACACACACACACACACACGCACCCATGCACGCACCCCGCGCGCACACACACACGCATGCACCCCGCGCGCACACATACACACACACACACGCACCCATGCACGCACCCCGCGCGCACACACACACGCATGCACCCCGCGCGCACACATACACACACACAGACGCACCCCACGCACACACGAACGCACCACACACAGATGAAAGGAAACAGGTTTAATTGTTTCATGTGTAATTCTTTTGGTTGCAGAACAAAAACAGCTCATGTTCTTTTGAGGATTCATGTTTTCAGTCAGCAATGTTCCCTTTAGCATTATATTGTATAAAAAAATATTCCTATCTTTATATGTATAGAGGTTATATATCTGTATACTATAACACGGGTAGATGCAATCCAGTGTTCTGATTGGTTGAGAGTGAGTCATGGGGGCTCTATAATTGGGCGATAATGTACAGTACCTGTTCACATTGACCGAACGTTCCACATCACTGCGCACTCAAAGTAACAGGTTAGCTTTCGCGCGACTGATTGACATTTTAGCTTTTAGCTCGGTGCCGATCGCAGAAAAAAGACCGAAAAAAGTCCCACAAATGATCAGTTTCAGGCAATGTGAACTTTTGCAACCGGACAATTAAGGTGGACGTCATCGAATGAACCCAATGCGGTTTACATGCACGTACAGGGAGTATTTTTCTGTAGACTACTGAAATGAGATACACAATGTTTGGTGGCTACAACTATTTTGTGCTAAAAGGCAGCTATTTACTTAATATTTATAATTTCGCTGGTACCGTATTATAAAGGCAACTTATTGCTTAAATCTACAGAGGTTATATATCTGTATATCTATAGAGGTTATATATCTTTATACCTACAAATGTCATATGTATACCTACAAAGGTTATATATCGGTAAGGTTGTATGTCGTTATGTCACAAAGTTGATCGCACTTTTTTTTCATCTTACCTGCATGTTTTCTTACTCTTGTTATTTCAGATCATCCCACATTATGAGCTCATTACGCACACCTGGTTCTCACCTGCAGCACATCCACTCATCAGCCACTCGCCAGTTTCCTACCAGTTCCCTACCAGATTCTGTGTGTTTTCCAAGTTATCCAGCGTTCTCCCAGTGAGCTCAATATACTTTTGTTCTGACCTCGCCTGTCTTTTGACCACGGATTCCCCGCCTGCCCCTTCTTGATTTGATCTGCCTTATCGCCCTTCTATTATATCAATCTTTACATATATCTTTAGAGGTTGCACACGTTTACATAAATCTAGTTTGTATATCTTTATGAGTGAATAATAACATGTCATATTAAAGCACTTTAAGTGGTTAAAAGAACAGAAAACGACCCCCACCAGACATGAATCAAACTACCCTTAACTGACAAAGTAGACAGGCAGACAGGCAGACCGGTAAACCGAAAGGTGGATAGACCAACAGGTAGACTGGTAGTGGGACAGGTAGACATACAGGGAGACAGGTAAACAGACAGGTGGACTGGTAAACTAAAAAGTAGACATACAGGTAGTGTCATGATCCTAAAGATGCGGACGCAGATATGAGAGTGAAAACAGAGTTTATTATGTCAGAGTCAATAATTGCAGTCCCCAAGCGCCCGAGATCCTCCTGGTGGTGGGTGGCGCATGGACGGGGTGGTCAGCCCGTAGCCCGGGGAGGAGGAGGAGGAGGAGGATGATGATGACGATGATGACGATGAGCCCAGAGGCAGAGATCCGGCGACCAGGAACACGGGAGACATCAAATAACGATCTGACAGTGAGAGGAGGGACACGTGAGAGTCTTATAGCGAAACCAGCTACAGCAAAGTGTGATCAGCTGCCCTGTTGATTATGCTGGGCTGCTGACTCCGCCCACTTCACCCCCCCCCCCCCCCCCCCCCACATAACACAACAAACACCCGAGACAAGGAGGGGCGCTGGATTCATGAACCGTGACAGGTGGATAGGTCGACAGACAGGTAAACAGATAGGTAGACATGTAGACCGAAACAGGTAGACTGAAAGGTAGACAGACAGACAGACAGACAGGTAGTCCTGCCTCATAGATCTCTACATAAAGCAGGAACAGAAGCGCAGTGTTTAAAAGTTAAGAGAAAACCTCATTAATGTTATCTCAGCGTAAAGAGTCCAAATTAAATTAAAACAAATCAGTCTGCTTTGCAGAGGGAGAAAAAAGTCCCCAATTACACATCATGTTGCTCATTGATTCGCCCCTCAGGTGTGTGTATTTGTGTGTCTGTCTGTGCAAGTATCATAAAACAGAAACCAAAGCACAGAAGGAAGTAATCACTCGGCTTGTGAAGAAAGAGACCAGAATGTATCTTCTGTGAGGAGAAGTTGTTATTTCTCACACAGAAAGACATGAGTGTTTGTTTGAATGCAGCAGCGTGTGTAGTTGTGTGTGTGTAGAAAGGAGGGAGATTTTGTCGGGAGTAACCAAAGTTTTACTGCGTTGGTGGGTGAAATATCAGGGAATTGGAATTAACTTGGCGCGGTAGCCATGTTGTGCCCTGCAATCTGGTGGGGCCCAAAGTCGTTGATAGCGGCGGCCTACTGGAGATGGACAACATTGGTTGAATTCAAGCAAAGACATTAAGGTCCACCCCAGGACATTTTGGTTTAAGTAGATGTTACTTCCTGCATTCTAGTAGATTTCTGGGTGGTATGCTAAAGGTGCAATACCTGAACTAGGAGCTTTAGGTATTGAAGAGGAGCTTGGCAGTATGGTGTTATAAGCTCCTTAAAATAAGACGGTGCCTCATCAGCAGATGACGCTGGAGGGACGCGAATCTGCGATTCAGCACGTCGAGTTTGGGCGAAGTCGCGTCAAACGCAGCAAACGCGAAAGTTGAAATATTCCATCTTTGCCGACAAAACGCCATGACGCTCTATTATCTTTTGGACAGATAGTGAACGT
This sequence comes from Gasterosteus aculeatus, assembly GCF_964276395.1. Lineage (NCBI taxonomy): Eukaryota > Metazoa > Chordata > Actinopteri > Perciformes > Gasterosteidae > Gasterosteus > Gasterosteus aculeatus. The sequence goes on along the minus strand of NC_135702.1, from coordinate 155,024 downwards.
TAATTGGGAGATTTAGTTTTATTAGACGTCAGTCAAACTGTCAGCAACAAGCTCTTTTAGCTCCGGAATAGCAAAATGGTAGAATAAGCTTTACTTTGAAAGGAGAAACTAAAAAATGTTTTGAAGACATGTAGCTTGAAACAGTTGATTTGATTTGAAGAAGGTTGGATTGTTGGACTCAGGGGTATTAAAGCTTTCAGATGTACTTCAGTCCACCTGCTGCTAGATCAGAGGTCTTCAACGTTTTTCAGGCCAAGGACCCCCAAACTGATGGCGAGATGGAGCAGGGACCCCCTATTCTACGGAGTTTGGTCCCTCATCGTTTATTTTTGAGCTTTGTGGTCTTTAGACGTGAGCATAAACGCGATCTGATTGGCCGGTGCCTGTGATGTCGTATCAGCATGAAAGTAGCTGTGAGTGAAACGGTGAGCAGCTTGGGAGCTGAAAGATCTCCATCAATGTATCCGTCCGCTACAATATGTTGGATTCATGTTAATGTGTATTTAAAGACAATAAATACAATTCTGATTCTGAAGACATTTCAATTTGTGGGAAAAATATTGTTTGAAAAAAAACAAAAACGTATCAACCAAAAATTTCACGACCCCCCTGCAGAACCTCCGCGGACCCTCTGTTGAAGACCTCTGAGCTAGATGATGAAGAGAAGTATGATTGTCTTCCTCTCAGTCCTAACTTCTGATTTGTTTTATTCCTCCACAGCTCAACGGTCCAATCAATGCGTCCGTGTGCTCCGACCTTACCTCATTAATAAGTGCTACTCATAATCAACTCTTCTAGTGCGTCCTGTTATTCAATCAGTGGTAACAAGGTGAAGGAGGTCAGTGCAGCCGGAGATTCACACTCACTGATCCTGGATGTGCACTCAGTGGACGACATCCACACATCAGTTCCCCTCCCCATATCAAACAAACCTTCTCTCTCTTTTAATATCATCATTACAGGTCATTTAGATGATGCTTTTATCCAAAGTGACTTACATTGCAATTTAACCTATGGTCATTTTTGCCCAACATCCAAACAGCTGCAGAAACATGGTGACAGTAATTTCAGCAGAATGTTATGAAGGAATGATTATTAACAACATGTGAGCATGAACATCAAACTGAGAGGAAGAAAGGAGCGGCTGCTTCACACATTTATACTCCTGTAGAACGCAGAGAAATATGTGCAAAAATATGTCAATCATGTGACAGGTTAAAATACTATTAGTCTTAAAAGTGAAAAAAATGTTGTTCATATCTAAAAAGACTCTAGAACAGCGGTTCCCAAACTCAAGAACGCCGCGGCCCACTTTGAAACGTGAAAATCTTTTGCGGCCCACCCAAACCTTTAATCACAACTCTGATCAAAACATAAACTAGGGATGATTAAATGACCTTAAGAATTTAACCGATTCAAAATGTATTAACCGACAATGTGTGTTTTGTGTTCCATTTTCTCCGGACTCATGTGCCGTGTTTTCCGCACAATAAGGCGCATAAGATACTGCAGTCTATCAGCGCAAATCACTGTCAGAATTCCAGAGCGCAAATCAGGTTGATGCGCGCGCGTAAATCAGACATCCGCCAGCAAAAGTCCTTAGCGAGGTATTTGCTCGCTCGCGGAGCGTGAACTTCGTTGCTCGGAAGGTTAGTCTCTGCTCAGGGTCCGATCGATGCGTCCGCTCCCGCCGCCCCCCTCGCCATCCACGCCTTAAATCTTCGGCTGCTTTTAGAATAACTTATTTTCCCCGTTAAGATGGTTCAGCTGCTGTAGAGAAAAGGGCGCCGTCTCGGCTCGGCGAGAACGACAGCTTTGTTTCTCCGACGCGCCCTGAAAGCAGCTCCGTATCTCACTCAGCATCTCGCCGTCGTAGACGAGCTTTGGCGTGTTTGGCCTTGAGCGCCGTGTGCAACCAGTGTGGATCAACCCATTAACCAATCTGTTCGTTTAAATTGTTTGTGCTTCATCAATTAATGTTTCACATAACTAATGTGCCGCATCATACATATTTTTATATTAATTTCAAACTTTTCAAAATTGAAAATTAAAAACGTTTTATTTATTTATTGTAAATGACCTCTTGCGACCCACCCGCAGTACCTTCGCGGCCCACCAGGGGGCCGCGGCCCACACTTTGGGAATCGCTGCTCTAGAACATCTGGTTCCTATCTCAGAATCAGGATCAGAAGCCATTTATTGCCACATAAGTTACACATAGAGGAATTTGACTAGGCGCATTTGCTGCAATATACGAGTCAAATAAGATAAAAGTATACAAGCAGAGTCACTTGCTGAGAACTGTGGTTGGAGTTTCTCAGAGTACAGACGTTTAGCATCTCTCACCGCCTTGCTAAACTTGTATTTTGACTCTGTACAAGTCTTTGTCCCCACTCCTAAATGCCTGATCACCACGTATCTCTAAAGATTTACTTTATTACAAAGTTCAAAGTATATTGCAGGCAGCTGTGGTTGCCAGAATATCATTGCAAAAAAAAGTAGTTTGGAATAAATTGTAACTTCTGCTTTTAATCAAATAACAAAGGAAATATAACAGTCAATTGCAAATTAAGATAGTCGTCCTGAAGAAACAGCATGTGTCCATAAAGGTTAATCCATGAGTAAACATTATTAGTCCTTTGCCCTGAGTTGATCAAGAGTAATGAATCATTCAGACTTGACTGAAGAGGTCACACAACCTGGTGTAGAGTCTCACGTGTACATAATGTTCAGGATCAAGCGGGTAGTTTCACTAGTTCTACGTGAGGAGTCATATGTTGCCCAGTCAGTGTTCAATGTGGACTGCAATGATCCTCTGCAGCCCACAAACAGAAAGAAAGGGAAAGTTAAAATAAAGTCAAATTTTAGTTTGAGGATTCCCAAATCAATCTTGTGTTGGCTGGGAACGGGCATGATCCACTCCAGAATAATATTAACAACAATACCAATAACATAACTGTGTCAGGGGAGGTGCGAGGAAAAATGCAGACATGAACCAGGAACACTCTGACAAGGACTACCGGACATTCAACAATGACGCGACAAGTGACAAGTGACACACATGGCGTAAAGACACTAGGGAGGTGCAGGTGATTGGACACAGGTGGAAACAATCATGACAAGGCAGGAAGTGAAGTTACTCAGAGAGACAAGAAGCAGAAAACTACAAAATAAAACAGGACATGAACCCAAACCGAGACAAACTGCACAAATGTAATATGATTCCCACATAGTTCACACAAAACCTAATCCAAAAGAATAACAACAGACACAGAACATTAAAGAGGGTTAAACAGAACAAATATAAAAAGGGGAACAGAGTATGGTAACCTACAAATATGATTTATGACACAAAACAGCTTATAATTCATGTCTAAATGAAGTCAAAACAGGTATTACCAGCAAGTAGAACCCACATTGGATTATGCAAAGTCTAGGTTTATGTAGTGCTCAACATCAGCAATAATGTTTAAACATGAAATGATAACAGTGCTTACAGAAATAGAATACCCTAAAGCCATACGTTGTTAAGTTATAATACACTGAACTTTACAACAACTTATTGTTGTAACTTTTTATCCATGACAAAACTTGCATCAGATCATAAGGTAATACCAGTAGGACAACAAACAGGGCGATGAAGTGAACATTAAGTATAACATAGTTATTATCATACCTGAATGAGAGAGTAAGGGAACGGGAGTGACAAGAATCATCTTTAAAAGTAAAAGAAACTGCTTGCTTTTGGCATTTAAAATTCTCAAATCGTACCATTTTCCTGGTTACCCAAAAAGTTGTTCCCATTCAAGTCCCCAACCACTTGAGTTTGAATGCCATGTCTGAAAGGTTGCTGTATTAAATTAAATTATTATATGTCCCTAATAGTGCTGTCTGCATAATCCTTGTGTTTCCGTGACATATGGGAAGATTTCACCAGGAAAATATTGTTTGCTTCCCCCCACAAGTCAAGATGCACCCTTCCACAAGATGTTTGCTTTTGTTTTGCTGTTTTAGTAAAAGTTCTTTACAATTAACAGTGACGAACTGTTTTCGTTACAAAGCATGACTGTAAACAACACAGTGCTGGCGAGGATATGTTTTATCTCGATTGGCACCATGATGGTCCGTATATTTAACACTAACAAAATATATTTTTAGAAGTAATTCATGTAAAAATCACAATATTGAATGATTTCCATATAACGGTGCATTTCTGTTGTGAGTAAAATTTCTAGTACAATAAACAGTGATAAAATGTATTAATGCCCAAATCATTTTCTGTGATGGCATATATATTTACGGTGTTTCACTGTCAAATAAACTAAATTTAACCAATTTCAATTTAACAGCCTGTTACTGTTTTCACCATAAATTTTGACAAACTCACCGAGAGAGAGAGAGAGAGACAGAGAGAGAGAGAGAGAGAGATTTTTTTGATTTTTGAAAAACCTTTATTTTATATAAAAAAAACAATTACAATCATTTCATCTCATTTGCCCGTCTTCTTGCTCAGGATCCTCCTCCGCCGGTCAGACGCCTCACTCAGCCACATTTCCTCCATCCCTGGTGATCTTGAGGTTGATCTTCCTTAGTCGGAAAACCTCCTGCTGGGTGTAGTCTGCCCCACCCTTTTTCGTGCAGCCATGTCGAACGGAGCGCGCAAACTTCTCCAAGTCGGAGAAGTAGTCCTCCAGCTCCACTCCTCTCTGGTTCTTGGTGGTCTGCAGGAACGCTTTCATCTGCCCCACCCCGTGCCTGCTGGTGACCGTCCCCCCTGAGGAGACGCTGTCTTCAGAGGCCCACCCTGAAGAGGACCCTGACTCCACACCTCCCACCTTTCCTCTGCGCCCCCCTCTTTTTGCCCGAGAGCCTCCCCTGTTGGCCCTCGTCTTCCTCTTCAGGCGGGGGGCCTTAAAGTCCACCCCCCCCTCTTCCATATATTCCTCGCTGTCCGAGGTTCCACCTCGAACAGCTCCCCCACTACCAAGTGCCCCCATCCCCTCTTTCACTCGGTCACACACACCTGCCCGCTGGGCTACATTCAACCCCCCATCCACTCCGACATTCATCCCCTCTGACCCCTCACCCACCTGACCGACCGGCTGGCTCTCGCCCAATCCCACAGTCTCCCCCTCATCCACCTGGTCGCCCGGCTGGCCTTCACCCAATCCCACACTGACCCCCTCACCCATCCCCGCAGACACCCCCTCACCCACCTGACCGACCGGCTGGCTCTCGCCCAATCCCACAGTCTCCCCCTCATCCACCTGGTCGCCCGGCTGGCCTTCACCCAATCCCACACTCACCCCCTCACCCATCCCCTCTGACCCCTCACCCACCTGACCGACCGGCTGGCTCTCACCCAATCCCACAGTCTCCCCCTCACCCACCTGGTCGCCCGGCTGGCCCTCACCCAATCCCACACTCACCCCCTCACCCATCCCCACAGTCACTCCCTCACCCACCTGACCGACAGGCTGACCCTCACCCGTTGCCACACTTACCCCCTCAGCGACCGGTTGGGCTTCACCTATCGCCACACTCACCCCCTCACCCGTCCCTACTGTCACCCCCTCATCCACCTGACCGACCGGCTCGGCCTCACCCCCTCCCACACTCGCCCCCACATCCAGCGGAGCGGACGAGGGGTTCCTCTCCGGGCAACCCCTCGCCAGGTGTCCCTCTCCGCCGCAACGGAAACACCTCCCATCGTCCGATGTGGCGAACATGGCGTAGTCAAACCCCTCGATCCTCGCCTTAATCACCAGGTCGAGGGCCTGGGGTTTGGTGAGGACCATGTGGAGTTGTCTCCTGTGAGACACCACGTGCCTCATTAAAGGCGACTTGCACCCCGAGGACAGCTTTTTAAGCGGGGACACCACCTTCCCATGTTTGGCCAGCTCCTCCAGCAGCACTCCGTCAGGGACGAACGGCGGAACGTTCGCCACCGTCACCCTGACGGCCGGCACCGCGAGCGGAAGAACGGGCACGTGCGCCCCGCGGACCACCACGCCGCTCGCCACCACCTCGCGCGCCTTCTCCACGCTATCTACAAAAATGACCACCGCGCGGTTCATCCACGCGGCGGACTTCACACTCCCGTGCCCAACCAACCCCCCCACGGCCAGACCGCAGTCCTCCACGGAGCACGCGAAGCCCGGCGCGAGCTTCACGCCGTGCTTCCGCGTCAGCCCCGTGAGGTCCGACATGCCGACCGGCTACAAACGCAGACAAAAACACATAAAAAGAAAGAAAAGTCACACGTACACACCAACACGCATTCACCCCACAACGCACACCAGAAACCACGCCGAAAAACACACGAGATAACAGATAGGAAACACATCCAAACAATTCACCTCACGCTCCGCACACTCAGCACTCCTTCCGCTCAGAGAGAGAGAGAGAGAGAGAGAGAGAGAGAGAGAGAGAGAGAGAGAGAGAGAGAGAGAGAGAGAGAGAGAGAGAGAGACACAGAGAGAGAGAGAGAGAGACTATAAGGAGACGCCAGCGACGCACGAGGCATCGGATGAAGCTTAAGGAAAGAGACGCGCGAGCCTTTGCGCATCAGGACGCTTCTTTAAGGACTACGTCACTGTGACGGCGGGATTTATTGTTGTTGTTATTAGTATTGTTTTTGATGTCCACGAGGAGCGACCGCGCGCCCACTGGGCACCGGCGAAAGTTGGAGTAGCGCCGATGGGCGGAGAAAGCACGAGCTCCCGAATTCCGCCGGTTTACAGCCACCGAGCCCCGGACTGACTCCTCCGGTAACACCGCGGACCGTCACCGGGAGACAGACAGAGACACGGAGAGACACAGACAGAGACAGAGACACGGAGAGACACAGAGAGACACAGACAGAGAGAGACAGAGACACGGAGAGACACGGAGAGACACAGACAGAGACAGAGACACGGAGAGACACGGAGAGACACAGACAGAGAGAGACAGAGACACGGAGAGACACGGAGAGACACAGACAGAGACAGAGACACGGAGAGACACGGAGAGACACAGACAGAGACAGAGACACGGAGAGACACAGACCCAGGTGAACCAGGACCGGAGGTTCTGTTCAGCCTTTAGAACTCGTCATGATCCTCATTAATGCCGTCATGGTGCTGTTTCTGTTGGGTGAGTAATTCTGCCTCAAACTACCAACTGCACGCACACGCACGCACGCACACATGCACACGCACACACGCACACGCACACACACACCGATGCTCCCGGTCACACGGTTCATACCAAGTGAAGAAGTGTGTGTTTGTGGGTGTGTTACTGTGTCACGTGTTAGGGTTCATAATGTATTATTATTATAACATAACTGATATTACGATCTAAGCGTGACATCATCAATGTTTCTGAGGACAATACTTTCTATTGTTGTTGATTAACTATTTCAAACATATAAAATATGAATAATATATTTATCAGCTTTCTCAGCTGAGGATGAAACAATTGAATATATAATGTGATGATGGTATGTTTATTTTTAACTTTATTTTAAATCATTATAATTGTAAGATATTTGCAGGCCATTCTGATTATTTTATTTTCCCTAAATTATTTCTTCCTGTGTCCTTTTTTGTTAATGAGTGAGCTGTCATTCAAAGCATGTCATGAGCTCTTCTCCTTACTGGTCTGGTGTGTGGACCTGGTCTGTGTTCCTGGTTGTTGATCTATGATCCTGATCCATGGTAATGAGCGGTGGTGCTTGTTCATTGTGCTGGTCTGGACTGGACTCTGGTGCTGATCTAGTGCTGGTAGGTGGTAATGATCTGTGATGCTGGTCCGTGATGAGGATCCGTGGTGCTGATCTATGGAGTTGGTCCGTGTTGCTGGTCTGGTCTCTGATCCTGAAACCAGTCATCTAAAGAACCGTTTGTTCCAGTCTTGGAAACACAACTGTTGTTGTGAAATCATGAGAGTGATGACGCAGCAGAAGTGTGATCAAACAAAGCGGCTGATAAAATATTGCTTTATTAACCTGATGGAGGTTCTATCTCAGGTTCTAGGTTATAATACAGGTTATATTGTTCTATGTTCTCTCAGGTTCTATATTTCTTTTTCTTGGGTTCTAGGTTATATTACAAGTTATATTAAAGATTCCAATTTCTTTTTCTATTACAGGATCTATCTTATGTTCTACATCAGGTTCTATCAAGGGTTCTAAGTTTTATCTCAGATTACGTTCTCTCTGAGGTTCTAGGTTATTTAAAACAGGTTATATTTCTGGTTCTATATCAGGTTCTATCATAAGTTGTAGGTTCTCTTTCAGGTTCTATATCAGGTTCTCTCTGTTTTCTAGGTTCCATGGCAGGTTTTTTTGCAAGTTGTGTTTCTATTACAGGATCTATCCTAGGTTATATTTTAGGTTCTATGTTCTATCTCAGGTTCTCTGTTATTTTACAGGTTCTCAATGATTTCAATCATCAGTCACTCATTTAAGAACAAGCAGCAGCTTAGCGTGGAACACGCCATGTCTTGTGGATGACTGTAGGTTCCACATGTTCTATGAGATCTCCTATGTTTATGTGGAATAATTACAAAGAGGATGATTGAACTCTTCAGTGTGGGATGTGGGCCTCAGGAATATTCCTCTGCTCCTCGATGTTCTGGGATTGTCTTCTCTTATTGGTAACTGGATTCATTGTGTTCTGTGACTTGTTGATCTAGAAACATCTCTTACACTAAAACCTTTTATTCTCCTGCACCTCCTTTTACCTTAACGTAACTGAATGTCACATTGAACCAGGAATTTAAAGGAGAAGGTTTTCTTCAAAATAAAGGTATCTTCTGAGTCCTCAGAAGATAATGGAGACAATGGAGATGACAGATGACTTGATGATGTTCTTACGATGTGACTGTTTGTTAGATGAATAAAGTACTTGGAGTAGAAGATGTGGACTGCTTTGCGCCTGATGAACATCATCTCACTCCCTGATCCTTCTCTTTCCTCCAGACGTGTGCGAGTGTGACTCTGAGCTGTCCCCCGGCCGGGAGGAACCTCTGGACTGTGTCAGAGCCTCCGAACTGTGCAACCAGAACAGCCAGTGCAGCTCGAGGTTCCGCATCATGCGCCAGTGCCTGTCCGGGGGGGGCAAGGAACGCAGCGCCATGCTGGCCTCCAAGGAGTGCCGTGGGGCACTGGAGGTGCTGCAGGACTCTCCGCTCTACGACTGCCGCTGCAAGAGAGGCATGAAGAAGGAGGTGCAGTGTCTGCAGAACTACTGGAGCATCCACATGGGTCTGAGCGAGGGTGAGTCCGTCCAGGAGGTCAGAGTCCGTCGTGAGGTAGTGGTTTCCAAACAATCATTTTGTCGAGGCCCCCTTATGATTATATAGGAACAGTGAAAGAACATATACTGTATTTCTTAGTGTGAATATGTTTGTAGGTTTGTAAGTGTGTGGTCAGTTACACACTGGGGTCTCTCTTCTTGTAAAGCCCGGGGACAGAAATGCCCCATATATTTTAATACTTACTTACCACGGACAGCAGCTACAACAAATCAGCTTTTCTTGTGCACAGTTTGCTTGATTTATTTTCCTTTCTTATGTGTACCTATATGATATAGCGTCCAATCTTTACATTGTCTTTGCAATTGTATTTGTTAAAATTTTAATGTTTTACCAGTCTGTGTGCGGGTTCATGATGAAGTTGCGCCCCCTGAAGTTTCACTATGGCCCCCCAGTGACGAACACCACATGAAACACCCCTTCAGATGTGCTGTGTTTGAGTCACCTGGCTAACGTCTTTGATTGGTGCAGTCCCTCCGCTGGTCACACACACACACACACACACACACACACACACACACACACACACACACACACACACACACACACACACACACACACACACAGGACTGGTTGGCTGGCCTAGTTTGGGCAGAGCTCATTAAGAGCCTCTCTCTTTGTTCTCTGTTCCACTAAGGATGTCTCTGTAGTGCCAGCAATTCTTGCAAAGCTTCTGCACACACAGATAGAAGGACGTACACAGAGACACACACACACACACACTTGGCTGACACACACAGGACATACATTTCAGCCACTGAAAGTCATTGTCTCAGACGTCTGTAACAAACGGCAGTCGGTTCAAGGACACCTGGTGTGTGTGTGTGTGTGTGTGTGTGTCTCCCAGTGTTCAGACAGCAAATTCAAAGTATTTTTGTCTCATTATGTCATGGTAGAAGGTTCCGGATGTTGGGTGTTAAGTTTTCTCCTAAGCTTGCATATTAATTGTATATAGAATATTTGGCTTGATGTACTTGTACATTGAGTAAAGTAGCAGAATGCTTTGGTACTACATCCTAATACACTGCGTATTTTACACTTTTGTCTCCTTGATTGTTTTTCTTGGACTTGGTGTTATTGTTTGTTTGAAAAAGCGATTAATAAAATATTATTGTTGTTCTGTCAGGAAGTTGCGGCAGGACTCAAACGCAGAGTTTGCAGGAAACAAAAAGGGACTTTAATAGTCAAAAAACTCCAAAACTCCAAACTCCAAAAAAGGCACGAACAAGGTCAGGGAACAGGAGATAGGAACCGAGAACAAGGACAAGGACATGGACATGGACAAGGACAAGGAGAAGGACAAGGGCTTCTAACAATCAACAAGGAACAATGACGCAACCAGTGACAACAGACACACACGGCTTAAATACACTAGGGAGGTGCAGGTGATTGGACACAGCTGGAAACAGTCATGACACGACAGACAATCACAGGGGAAGACAGGACAAGGCAGGAAGTGACGTCATCAGGGAGAACAAAGGCAAGAAACTACAAAATAAATTAACCCAAACCGTGACATGTTCTTATCATCATCATGATGACACACTGCTCAGTCAATAATTCCTTGAAATATTTCTCGTTAAACCATCACACTAAAAGTAAACTAGCATTTTTAAAACTTTATTAAGGTAATTTATATCGGTCAGATCTATAAGCTAATTTATGATAGATAATATCTAAATATGTCGTATGTGTACAGACTGTAAAGCCCTCTGAGGCAAATTTGTAATTTGCGATTTTGGGCTCTACAAAATAAAATGAATTGAATTGAAATAGGGAACTATATTCTATACTAGAAAGCAGTCCTAATACATCAAACAGCAGCTTGATTACAGAGCAGCTTATAAAGATCTGTATTTCTTTAATCACGTTATTTAATTATTTTCCACGTTGTATAAAAACCTTAAGTTGAATTTCCAGATACATTTTTACTTTTACTGGTCCGTAAAGCTAACACAGGTCCAGCTTGATGCACCCGTGTTAGCTGCATCTGGAACCGGGCTCTGAAACTAAGTCCCTAGAGTAGCTAAAGGTGAACTTTCTATATGTTACAGGTTCTCTGTTTGCCCTTGTGGGGTCACGGTTCTTTAAGGGCTCTTCAGGCATCTGGAACCGAATACTGCACAAGCAGAAGTTATTCTGGACTTTACAGGAGAGGCTGGACATCCTGCACATATTCACCTTACAGACCAGAGACAATGTAATGAAACAGAAAAGCTACGGACAATGAAATGAGGACAATAAGTGACTGAAAAACGTATTGACAAATACTCATTACTCCAAATTAAGAGGTTCATAACTCGCTGGAGACGAAGTGTGTGTTATATGAAGTTATCTTGACGTCTTCAAGCCTTTAAACGGTCTCTCATCAGCCAATCAGCAGGCCTGTAGTTAATTAAGAGAGTCGTTACTGATGGCAGGATTCTCAGTATGTGATTACCCAGAAGCCCCTCTGAGAGCAGCGGCGGAGGTGTTAAAGGGGACGGAGTACGGGACTAACGAGCTGAGGGACGGAACATCGGAGGTGTTCCTGTATGCTTTTCTTCTTTGTTTCTGTTCCTTCTTCGTTTGAGGACCCTTCCTCGGAGACTCAGCTGAGGAGATCTTGTTCTTCAGAGTTTGTGTCCTTATGGTTGAAATGCACTTATTATAAGTCGCTTTGGATAAAAGCGTCAGATAAATGACATGTGATGTGATGAGATACACTTGACTCAGGTTAGTATGCTGACTAGAAAGGGAGGCAGAGAGACACAAGACCATAAAGAGACGTACTACTACCACACAGAGACCAGGTGAACCCCATCAAGAGACACAGAGACCACAAAGACACACAAAACCACCTCAAAGAGCCGCAAAATTAAGACAGAGACAAAATAAGAACAACACTTTGTCTCCTAATTGAGTGTACATCACCTCCAGTGTGCCGAACAGATTTTATGCTCTTCTTCCTCAGAAGACTGAGCTACACAGAAAGAATGTGGCATCTGGATTAGGAGGTGTGAGACGCTGCCCTACTTTGTCCTCCAGCCCCTTTTAAATCCACCCTCCTTGTTCCTGTTCAAACACGTGACCATCTGAGTAATAACACTGATATGTCACATTCTACACTTCTCATTGATGCTTTCACAACTTCCTGTAAATTACATTACATGTCATTTAGCGGACGCTTTTATCCAAAGCGACTTACAATAAGTACATCAATAATGGTCTCAGGAGCAGTAACCAAACAGAAAACAGCAAATCTATTAATCATCTGACGAGAAGGCCCAGCTGAAGACTATCACCCTGTAAATTCAAGAGCTTTATCCTTTATTTAAGTTGTCTTGCCATCACGCTGCGCTTGGTTAATCATCCTGAGAGTTCGGACCTCGCAACAAATAGACATGCAATCATAAAGACATTAAGACCACAAATGGGGAGAATCAGAGGTCAAGCAAACAGCCTTCTAATTATGTTAATGTGATCGACTTGTTAATCAGACAAAACATAAACACTGAGTCAGTGTGGAGCTCACTGATAACTTCCTTATCAACAGTTTCCTTTGAAATCATTATTAATAGCTTTATTATTTGTAGACTGGTTAATCTTTTAAACATTCATCATCAAATTTATTCATTTTGTGTGGATCAACTGAATCTCAAATGCGTTAAAATGTTCCTGTACTATTTTTATGAGTTTCTCCATAAATATAGCTGCAGCCGCAGAATAATTGTATTCCAACATGTTTACTGATATCTGGCCCTGTTAATATTTTACAGATTTCAATTAATTTAAAATTTCATTTTATTTTGTATAGCCCAAATTATAAATTTGCCTCAGAGGGCAAAGACGTCCTCCGTCCCGAAACACTCACATCGGCAGAGCAAAAACTCCCCCCAAAAATAAAAAAGCAGTTTGATGGGGAAAAAGGGATCTTAGTAAAATATGTAAAATATATGTTCTCCTTTTATGAACCCTGTCAATGGATCGATCTGTTGTTGTGTGTTATTTATTTTCTATTTATTTCCGTTTGTTAAGAAAAACGCTCTGAGTGGCCGCTCGCTTCGCTCAGCGGGGCATCGCGGCGGGCAGCAGGCCGACGAAGCAAAGCAACACGAAAAGCTCCATGAAAACCCCCCTTGGCCGTAGAGTCCAGCGAACCCCTCCAATGTCTAAACATTACATTACATGTCATTTAGCAGAGGCTTTTATCCAATGCGACTTACAATAAGTGCATTCAACCATAAGGACACAAACTCACTCAAACAATGTGTTAGTCTTTTAGTGGAGGTAGAGTCTGAAGAGGTGTGTCTTTAGTCTGAAGATGTGAAGGCTCTCTGTGGTCCTGATGTCTTCAGAGACCTCCTTCCACCATTTAGGAGCAGGACAGCAAAGAGTGGTGATCTAGTCGAGTGTTTTGCTCTCAGTGAGGGAGGAACAAGCAGTTTATCACATGCAGAGCGGAGAGTGCGGGTCGGGATGTCGGGTTGGACCAGGTCCTGGATGGAAGCTGGACCCCATCCATTCACAGCACGGTACGTGAGCACCATTTTTAGAACTGGATAAGCCACCGGTACCAGTGAAGAGAGCGGAGGAGTGGAGGAGTGAGGGAGAACTTAGGAAGGTTAAAGACCAGTGGAGCTGCTGCATTCTGGATGAGCTGCAGAAGTGGAATGGTGGTAGCAGGAGACCTGCAGGAGAGAGTTACAGTAGTCCAGGAGGGAGACGACAAGAGGCGGAGAAGGAGAGAATTAGTTGGGTGTCATCAGCATAGCTGTGGTAGGAGAAGCCATGGGAATGAATGACAGCGCCGAGAGAGTTGGTGTAGAGCGAGAAGAGAAGGGGACCCAGGACGGAACACTGAGGAACTCCAGTAGTAAGATGTCACGGCTCCTCCTCGGCCTTGCAGGGGCGGTTCCTCCTGCAGGCAGAGGAGGGTCTTTAGCGATTGGAGCCACCTGGGCTCTAGGTATAAGAAGGCCTCTAACCACTTCTCTCTTGCTCTCTGCTCCTCCAGGTATGTTCCTGTTTTGTTTGTTCCTCTGAAGGTTTTACGTTGTTCACACTCAGTCATGTTTACACATACAGATTCACTCAACCATGCACCTTACATACACCTTACACTATGACATTCGCACACCTCATTCCTTTTCTTTGTTTAAAGTTACTAGTTTTTGATTTATAATAAACTCTTCTTTTGATTGGCCTATACTTGGTGTTTGTGTCCCCTCATTCTTGCCACAGGCTATGAGCCGGCCTGTGACAAAGAGGACAAGGTTCCGACACAGATCCTCGCCAGGTTCGAGGTAGGACGAGAGAAGGGAGAGAGCGGAGCCTGAGACACAAAGTTCCTGAAGGGAGGAGATAAGGATCTGGTGGTTGACTGTGTCAAATGCAGCAGAGAGGTCCAGAAGGATGAGGACAGAGGAGAGAGAGGAGCTCTAGCAGTGTGGAGTTGCTCTGAGACAGCGAGGAGAGCAGTCTCTGTGGAACGGCCTTGAAGCCTGACTGGTGGGGGTCAAGGAGGTTGTTACGGTGGAGATTGTAGTATGACCCTCTGGACGCCCCGTACCGTATCTGTGTTGTCGTGCAGGTCAGTTCAGTAAATATGCCAGCAGGCTGAAGACATGCCGTTGTCCGTGTCCATTTGTAACGGCAATTACCACATGATGTCAGACGTGTTTATTGTTAAGACTAACTCAGCCTTCGACAAGGACGTATAGTTGACAGAAGAACAAACTCAACTTCAAGAAAAGCAGATTTGGACGTAAGTTAAATCACCGCATCGGATCGAGTGAGATGTCCGAAGGAGACGGAGAACGCGCAGGACTTTCTCCTGCAGCGCACACCGGAGGAGTGTTTCAGATTAGCCCTCCAGAGACGTTTGACTGCAGAGACGTCCAGAATTGGCCTAAATGGATTCGGCGATGCGAAAGGTACAGAACGGTGTCGGGATTGGATAAGAAGGATGAGGCATTCCAGGTGAACACATTGATATATTCCATGGGAGATGGGGCTATTTTACATGCGTCAGCGATAGAAGAAAGGGACAAGCTAGTCTACGAGAAAGTAAAAGACTGTTTCAATACACATTTCGTTGGAGAACACAATGTGATTTTCGAGAGGGCCAGGTTTAACATGCGGAAACAGGAGCAAACGGCGGAGTGCTTTATTACTGCAGTGCACAAGTTGGCGGAATATTGCAAGTTTGGAGCCCTCAGAGAGGAACTGATACGTGATCGTATAGTCGTGGGCATAAGTGACATGAAACTTTCCGAAAAGCTTCAGTTGGATTCAAACTTGACTCTGTCTACAGCTACGAACTTAGTTAGACAGAGGGAAGCTGTTAAGCAGCAGCAAGTGGTACCGCACAGCGAGCCCAGTGACGACGTGCACGCGCTTTCGCCCGCTCAAAAGAACAAGTGGAATTCAGGACGAAGAGCAAAACATAGTGCTGCTGGAACATCGGGAAAGTGCCATAAATGTGGGCGAGTACCATATCATAGTTGGAAAGACAGTCCAGCCAAGGAGGCTGAATGTAGGAAAAGTCACCGAAGAGGACACTTCGCTGCTGTCTGCAAATCCAAGCAGCCTGTGCATGAGATGGCAGACGAGGAGGAGCAGCTTTATCAGGACAGCCTTTTCCTGGGTGAGGTGAAGGCAGACAGTGCTGGTTGGTACTCATCAAAATGAATGGAGAAGTTGTTTCTTTTAAACTAGACACCGGAGCAGCAGTGACTGCAATACCCACTAAATTATATAAGTGCAAAAGAGATGGTCCTCTACTTCACACCTCAAAAAGACTGTATGGCCCAAATAACAATGCACTGCCTGTAGTAGGACAGATTCAGAGTAAGCTACAAAGTAAAGATAAAAAGAACACTCAGTCTGTGTTTGTCATTGACAACCTAGCCAGGCCACTGCTGGGCTTACCACTACTTACAGCACTGCACCTCATTGAACGAGTTGATGCAGTTGAAGAACAAGGGGAGAAAGAAGATCCAGGGGAGGTCTTCAAAAAGAAGTTTCCAAAGGTTTTCAGTGGATTAGGGAGACTTGAAGGCGATTACCAAATCCGCCTGAATGATAACGCCGTCCCTTATGCTCTGTCCACCCCTCGTCGCATACCCATTCCCTTAACTGACAAAGTCAAGGACGAGTTGGAAAGAATGGAAAAGATGGGAGTCATCTCTAAGATAGAGAAACCGACTGATTGGTGTGCAGGAATAGTATTACATTACATTACATTACATGTCATTTAGCGGACGCTTTTATCCAAAGCGACGTACAATAAGTGCATTCAACCATAGGGTACAAACTCAGGAGAACAAGAAACAAGAAAGTGCAATTTCCTCAAATAAGCCAATTTACAATTTGCTATAGATGAGTGACGTTACAAGTACAATTTAAGTGCTACAATTTGTTAGTCTTTAGTCGAGGTAGAGTCTGAAGAAGTGTGTCTTTAGTTTGCGGCGGAAGATGTGAAGGCTCTCTGCGGTCCTGATGTCTTCAGAGAGCTCCTTCCACCATTTCGGCGCAAGGACAGCGAAGAGTCGAGATCTAGTCGAGTGAATAGTAGTGGTCCCAAAACCCAATGGTAAGATAAGACTCTGCGTTGACCTTACCAAACTCAATGAGGGAGTGTGCAGAGAAAGACACATATTACCCTCAGTGGATCATTCATTAACACAGCTGAATGGGGCGCTGGTGTTCACAAAGCTGGATGCATGTTGTGGGTTTTGGCCAATACCCTTAGCACAGGAGAGCAGGGAGCTCACAACATTTATCACCCCCTTTGGCCGATATTGTTTTAACGTCCTCCCGTTCGGAATTAACTCCGGACCTGAACATTTTCAGAGACGCATGTCCCAGCTCTTAGAGGCGCTAAGTGTTGTGATATGCCACTCAGATGATATCCTCATATGTGGAGAAAATAAGGTACAACAAGATGAACGTCTCACAGCTGTGTTGACACGTCTCCAGGAGGTCGGACTAACACTAAATGAAAAGTGTACCTTTGCACAGCCGGAAGTTCTGTTTGTGGGAGACAAAATCAGTGCGGGAGCCATATAACCTGGCCCTGAGAAAATCAGAGCTATCACAGACATGCCCATCCCACAGAATGCAGCAGATGTTAGGCGTTTCTTGGGAATGGTCACATATATTGCAAAGTTTATCCCTAACTTTGCAGACACCACCAAACCGCTCAGAGACTTGCTATCAAAGAGCAATGAAGCAATGAGCTGGCATCACAGAGAGTGTTGGCTCAGTACAGACCACACGCCAAAACAAAAGTGTCTGCAGACGCATCATCCTTTGGCCTGGGTGCTGTCCTTACGCAGAGACAGGATAACATGGAGTGGCGTCCAATCGCATACATCTCTCGAAGCCTCTCTGAAACAGAGCAACGTTACACCCAGGTTGAAAAGGAGGCGTTAGCTGTCATCTGGGCATGTGAAAGGTTGAGTACATATATCATAGGCCTATCGTTACAAGGCCTACCCACAATAGAGACAGACCATAAACCACTACTGGCTCTATTGATGACAAAAGCATTGGATGATTTACCTCCCAGAGTGCAGCGATTCCGCCTCAGACTGCTGAGGTTCACATACATGATGACTTACGTGCCAGGGAAGGCACTCATCACAGCTAATGCACTCTCCAGGGCTCCTGTGAGACGCCCACTGACCAAAGAAGAGGCACAGCTAGAAGGGGAAGTGCAGATATTTATCAATATGATACGTGAAAACTTACCGGCATCCCAGTGTAAACTATAACAGATAGCAGAGCACATGTAATGTAATGCTTAACTGAGTTTCCACTAAACCTGCTTCTTGAAACGGACCCCTCGATCAGCCTGATGTTTGGTCTGGTTGTTTTATTGATAAAAAACAAACAAATACTGAAGGGAGCGAGTAGGGCACACAGGTAAACCCCCACCCTCCTGCAGTAAGGCTGCACTACTTCTTGCTGAGGCTCCTCATGTTAACAAGTAGCAGCTCGTTCACTTAGGTGACGCCGGTAATTGTGGCCACAGGGAGTCCCTTTTTGTCTTCTTTTAATCTCCCCTCAGCACCAATCATCAGACACTAACCTGATGATCACGTCTCTCTGGTGAATCTCTGTGGGTCTGGGAGGAGGAGCTGAACAACAGAAAGTTGTTGAAGTTGGTTGTGGAGAGATATCAGATAGTAAGCTGCCCCCTGCTGAGTGTTTATCTGCAGGATGAAGGGGAGCGTAACCCTCAGCCCATTTCCTGTTCGGGTTGAGGAGAAAAGCAGCCCTGTGATCAAGCTGAGCTCACGTCCGCTGCTAAAGCCTAGTTTATGCTTCTGCATTTTCAGAGAGACGCAAGGAAACGCAACTTTAACTTAACAACTGGCACTAAAAAACAGAACTAAAGCAAATCAGCAATTAAATGAACCTAAAACAGTAGAATGAACAACACATTTAGCAGACTAGCTTGGTTTAAAGAAAAGATACATAGTCCGATTCCAGGTCGCCTGGATGTCTGATGACCTTGTAGTCCAGATGACGGAACTATGCTCAGATCTAGACTGTCCTCATTAGCCTAGCTTAGCATAACAAGCTTGCTGTTAATACCAATGTCCCTGTACCAGAGTTACACTGTGTGTGTGTGTGTGTGTGTGTGTGTGTGTGTGTTTGTGTGTGTGCTGTAGCTGAATCTTTTTTTCTGTTGTTTTCAGGAGAAGAATTTTACGAGGCGTCTCCCTACGAGCCGATCCATTTCGCAGAGGAATTCCGACATGCCTCCATCATCTCAGGTATGAGGGTGTGTGTGTTTGCAGCAGTGAGTGATGTATTTGGGGGATTACGAAGAAGATGAACCAAACATCTCTCTCCATCTGTGAGTGGGTGAATGAATGCCTTTTTGTGTGTGTGTTACTGTGTGTCTCTGTGTGTGTGTGACACAAGCTGAAGCAGTGCTTTCATAAGAGCAGCTCTTTCCTCCTTTCATAAAAGGCAGTGAGATGTTCCATAATGTTTGTGTGTCAGAGGCTCTGGTTAGAGGCGGCGTGGTGGCCCAGCTGTCAGCAGCAGTCCTCTGGTTAGAATCCAGCTTCCGCCCTCAGGCCAAACACACGCAGGTCAGATTGTATAATATAGACCATTTAATGTACTGTAGTAAGAGTATATAATAATAATTAATGGCATGATCGGCGTAGTCATTTTTTTCTCACTTCGATCCTCTGACTTCCTCATCCTCTCTTCCTTTCATCCTCTTCCTCACCTATCTTCTCTTCCTCATTCATCCTCTCTTTGTCTCTTCCTCACCTATCTTCTCTTCCTCATTCATCCTCTCTTTGTCTCTTCCTCACCTATCCTCACTCATCCTCTTTCTTTCATTGTCTCTTCCTCATTCATCCTCTCTTTGTCTCTTCCTCACCTATCCTCACTCATCCTCTTTCTTTCATTGTCTCTTCCTCATTCATCCTCTCTTTGTCTCTTCCTCACCTATCCTCACTCATCCTCTTTCTTTCATTGTCTCTTCCTCATTCATCCTCTCTTTGTCTCTTCCTCACCTATCCTCACTCATCCTCTTTCTTTCATTGTCTCTTCCTCATTCATCCTCTCTTTGTCTCTTCCTCACCTATCCTCACTCATCCTCTTTCTTTCATTGTCTCTTCCTCATTCATCCTCTCTTCTTCACCTCACTCATCGTACCTAATCAACTTTGTGAAATAACCTTGTGCCCATATCAGCCAGGTGTTAAACTAATAAAACATTAACCATTTCTGGTTTTAATATCTTTTAACATCTTTTAGTTTTCTTCCCGCTTCTAACTGCGCACGTCCGGCTTTCCTACCTTCAGAATAAGAGCGCAACCGGAAACACACCAACTTCCGTAACAAAATGCCTCAAATAAAATGCAATAAAAAAGTAAAAATCTATTAAAATACTCCCCACTCTCAGAGGTCCTTTACACTCTCTTCCTTTCTCATCTTCTCTTCCTCACTAATGCCCTCCTTCGCTCCTCCTCACTGCATCATCAGCCCTTTAATTGGTCACACTACATAAAAGCTGTTCTTGTGACACCTTTCTGAGGAGTGTTTAAATGTCACGAGCCCTGAGCACAGTGTGTGTGTGTGTGTTAGTGTGTTTGTGTATGTTTGTATGTGTGCTAGAACAGCTGTGAAATAGACTCACAGTTCTGTAAATTGGGTTCTGCGCTCTCAGATAAACACAAGTAGAAACACGGTGAAAGCAGGAGAGCTTTAACCAATACAACTTCAAAAGCTCCATATCTGTACCTCACACACACACGCACACGCACACACACACAATCACCGCCACACACGCATGCTAATAGAGTTCAGCCAATGTGTGACATCTCAGTTATTTCCAATTTACGACCCACAAAACATGAGATCCATCTGCACATGTGCGTTGTCATACATGTGTGGGTATATGTGTGCGTGTCTGTGTTTGTGTGTGTCTAACATCACCTGTCTGCTGGAGTCTAGCTTGTGAAGGCTGACTGCTAAGAGATAAGAGGACAATAAAGAAAGAGAGGCGGAACATTAAAGGATGTTTCAGACAAGACAAATTGATTGGAGGGAAGGCGAAGGCGTGACCGAGTCAGTGTGTGTGTGTGTGCGAGTGACAAAGGAAGTTTTGTGTTGATGATTTGAAATTGAGTTTCAAATCTTTAAACACAAAACTTCCTTTGTGAACAGTGAGAATATTGAACTTACCAACCGGTAACATCAACAATCACACCTCGTAGAGGACCACCACTGTGTCCATGAAGGACACACACATAAACACTTCCTCCCTCCACTTCTGCATCGGACCTTGTTTGATCGTGTCTCAGCACTGTGTGTGTGCGTGTGTGTGTGTGCGTGCACTAGGACCGTGCCTTGTGTGTGTGTGTTCCCCGTGGCTGTGCCTTGTGTGTGTGTGTGTGTGTGTGTTCCCCGTGGCTGTGCCTTGTGTGTGTGTGCGTGCACTAGGACCGTGCCTTGTGTGTGTGTGTGTTCCCCGTAGCTGTGCCTTGTGTGTGTGTGTGTGTGTGTGTGTGTGTGTGTTCCCCGTGGCTGTGCCTTGTGTGTGTGTTCCCCGTGGCTGTGCCTTGTGTGTGTGTGTGTGTGTGTGTGTGTTCCCCGTGGCTGTGCCTTGTGTGTGTGTGTGTGTGTGTGTGTGTTCCCCGTGGCTGTGCCTTGTGTGTGTGTGTGTGTGTGTGTGTTCCCCGTGGCTGTGCCTTGTGTGTGTGTGTGATAACAGGAGGACCCGGGGCTGCTAATTGGCTGCAGTCATCGTTTTCTCTCTATATATGTGTTTTCCCTTTCGTCTTCGTCTACCCTGCGAGGTAGAACCCTGTACTGCGGGATGGGGGGTGGGGGGGGTTCCGGTCGACAGGATGCTCTAGTTTGTTGATATTCTAAAACGCATTGATTCTGTCTGCTGATCACCTTTAATACTTAATATCTCTGTATCTATTTGTGCTAATGGAGCTAATGATGACATGGAGGTACATTTAGCTTCAGTACAACCTGAACACAAGAGCAACACAGTAACACACCCACAAACACACACTTCTTCACTTGGTATGAACCATGTGACCGGGAGCATCGGTGTGTGTGTGTGTGTGTGTGTGTGTGTGTGTGCGTTCAGTCACACAAGCACAAAGGTTATCTGCAGCAATGTGTGACTGAACACACTGATACTGCAGACACACACAATTATGTACATAGGTTCCAACTCAGTCTCACAGCAAAATGTGTAATAGCTACGTTGGTCCACAAGGGAAAACAGTGTCACAATTTGCCCCAAAATTCTGACAATACTACGTTTATTTGGCCTATTCATTTACATTGCCTTGCGACTAGGTCATGTGACTATCAAGTTTCCCTCAGCTAAAATAAGAAAATGGCCTATTATCTGTGAAAAACAGATATATAAATATTTTAAGAAAGCATCAG
Organism: Gasterosteus aculeatus; assembly: GCF_964276395.1. Lineage (NCBI taxonomy): Eukaryota > Metazoa > Chordata > Actinopteri > Perciformes > Gasterosteidae > Gasterosteus > Gasterosteus aculeatus. The sequence continues at coordinate 132,795 of NC_135702.1, read as the reverse complement.
CATTTGGATGCATTTCGATGGCATTTCTAGCGAGAAGTATGCGTTATATTTTCGTAATCTTCTATCACAGAATGTAGAAGACCTTCCGTTTATTAGTTGCTACAAAAATTTTAGGGTCTCTTTAGGAAAAGGCGGGAATGCAACGGTTTTTACCGTTGCTGCTATACTGCAGTCATATTTAGGTATGAAGATTCTAAAGGTTCTACTCTAATATGCTGTTGGCCTCAGCTGCAGGGAATCAAGGATTGTGTTTGTCTCCCTGTATTTCAGTAGTGGCGAGCCGGTGAGAGAGACGAGGAGGCTGGACGCCGGGAGCCCACTCTTTTGTGAAAAGTGTGCAAAACAAAGTTTGTTCCCGAAACGATCTGGTGTGTACTCCTCATTCCGGGACCCCCCAAGGATCACCACAGTTGCTTAATAAACTTCTGGATGTTCCATATTTCACTGCTTCAATGTCTGATTAGTGGCGCTGGACGCTATTGCTCCTCTGGAAAGGAGAATAGCAACAAGAAGGAAGTCTGCTCCGTGGTATAACCCTCAAACACGGAACCTAAAGCAAACTGTGCGGAAACTTGAACGATTATGGCGTTCCACCAAATCAGAAGGATCTAGGCTAGTTTGGCAAGACAGCCTTAAAACATATAAGAAGGCTCTCCGTAACGCAAGAGCATCTTATTACTCATCATTAATAGAGAAAAATAAAAACAACTCCAGGTTTCTCTTCAGCACTGTAGCCAGACTGACAGAGAGTCATAGCTCTGTCGAGCCGTGTATTCCTTTGGACCTCACTAGTAACGACTTCATGAACTTCTTCAATGATAAGATTCTGACTATCAAAGACAAAATTGATGGTCTCCTGCCTTCAACCAGTGCCGACCTGTCCTCCGATCTAGGAACCTTGGATGCAGCAGTGGGCCCTGATGCCTGTTTTGATGCCTTCTCTTCCATCAACCTTGATCAACTGACTTCTATAATAAGTCTAAATCTTCTACTTATCTACGTCTCCTGGATCCGATTCCGACCAAACTGCTTAAGGAAGTTTTTCCTTTAGTTAGCACATCCTTATTAGATATTATGAATCTGTCTTTGTTGACAGGACATGTACCACAGTCCTTCAAGGTAGCTGTAATTAAACCTCTTCTTAAGAAACCTACTCTTGCTCTAGAGGTGCTGGCTAACTACATACCTATCTCTAATCTTCCCTTCCTCTCTAAGATCCTTGAGAAATCCGTTGCAAATCAATTATGTGACTTTCTACAAAACAATGCTTTGTTCGAGGATTTCCAGTCAGGATTTCGAGTGCATCACAGTACAGAAACAGCACTGGTGAAAATAACGAATGATCTTCTACTTGCATCGGACCAAGGACTCATCTCTTTTCTTGGACCTCAGTGCCGCATTTGATACCATAGACCATTGTATCCTGTTGCAGAGACTAGAACATTTAATTGGTATCAAAGGAACTGCACTCAGCTGGTTTAAATCCTACCTATCGGACCGATCCCAGTTTGTGCTTGTAAACGGTGAATCCTCAAAGACCACCAATGTTGGTCACGGAGTCCCACAAGGTTCTGTACTTGGACCGATTTTATTTACCCTCTATATGCTTCCTTTGGGCGATCTTATCAGGAAACACCGCATAAACTTCCATTGTTATGCAGACGATACTCAACTGTATCTGTCGATCAAGCCAGAAGAGACGGACCAGTTAGTTAGACTTCAAGAATCTCTTGGAGACATCAAAACTTGGATGACCGGCAACTTCCTGATGCTAAACTCAGAAAAAACGGAAGTTATCCTGATAGGCCCAGAGCGCCTTCGAAGCCAGCTGTCACGTAATACAGTTTTTATGGATGGAATTGCTCTGGTACCCAGCAGCACCGTCAGGAATTTCTCTTCGACCACGATATTACCTTCAACTCTCATATAAAGAAGACTTCAAGGACTGCCTATTTTCATCTACGTAACATATCAAAAATCAGGAACTTCCTGTCTCAAAGTGATGCAGAAAAATTAGTTCATGCGTTTGTCACTTCCAGACTGGACTACTGTAATTCTCTGTTATCGGGCTGCTCTTGTAAATCTCTTAAGCCTCTCCAGTTGATTCAGAATGCTGCAGCACGTGTATTAACAAGAACTAAGAAAAGGGATCATATCACTCCTGTATTGACTTCTCTGCACTGGCTCCCTGTTAAATGAAGAATAGATTTTAAGGTACTTCTCCTCACCTACAAGGCACTTGCTGGTGAGGCACCGTCGTATCTTAAAGAGCTTGTAACACCTTGTTGCCCTACAATGCAGCTGCGCTCCATAGATGCTGGTTACTTGTTGTTCCTATGGTTTTAAAAAGTAGGCTGGGGGCCAGAGCCTTCAGTTATCAAGCTCCTCTTTTGTGGAACCAGGTTTTACTTTCAGTACGGGGGGCAGATTCGGTTAGCTCTTTTAAAGTAAAACTTAAAACGTTCCTCTTTGATTGTGCCTATAGTTAGGGCTGGCTCAGGTTAGCCCGGACCAGCCCTTAGTTAAGCTGCTATAGGCTTAGACTGCCGGGGGAATTCTTAGGACACACCGAGCTCCTCTCTCACGCTCTCGTTCTACCATAATTCACGTTTTATTAATGCACATGATTAATTCAGATTCTTTCCGGGAGTTTTTTGCGCTTTCTCCCCTAGCAGGTCTCCGTAGATCGTAGTTCCTTCTGGACCCTGGTCCTGACACCTACCGTGGCCCTGCTGACGCCTGCTGCGGCCATCATCATCATCATCGTCATTATTATTTTAGATATTAATCATATCACTGTACTCGTAAACCAACATTACCCTCTCCTAAAGTCTATGTGCTCTCCCTCCCCACGGGCTTCTGTGGATGGTGGTTCTATCTGATGGTGGTTCTATGTGATGGTGGTTGTCCCTGCAGTGGTCCTGCTGTGCGCCTGGCATACTACTCACAGTTACTGTGTTTTCTTGAATCATTTCTGTCATAGGAATTGCATGTATTATACATTGTTCATTCTGTACACATGGCATCCATTGTAGTCTGTCCATCCCGGGAGTGGGATACTACAGTTTTTCCTGTGCCGATGGGTTTCGGGACAGAGGATGTTGTATGTGTACAGACTGTAAAGCCCTCTAAGGCAAATTTGTAATTTGAGATTTTGGGCTATACAAAATAAAATTAATTGAATTGAATTGATTATAAATAATAGATATATACTTTTAACTTGTCTGCAATACTTTTTGTCATGATTATTTGATTCAATTAATTTTATCTGGTATAGCAGCAAATCGTATCTGCCTCATGTGGCTTTGTCCTCTGTCCCTCACATCGGCACAGGAAAAACTCCCCAAACAATAAAAAAGCCTTCGATGGGGAGAATTAAGGGAAGAAGGCTCCTCCTCTGGGACGGACTGCGATGGACATACAGAGTGAACCACGTGAAAGATGTGCAACACCTTCAATTCATATGACACAAAGGATTCAAATATACAGATTATAGTCTTGAATTCCTCATATGTGTTCATGATCATCTCCTGCTCGTCTTCCTTTGAGTTTATTTGCCGTTGTGCTGTTAAAAAATCCTGGTTTCGGTAATTGACCCTTCCACCTTCTGCCGATTATCCTGACAGCATTATCTCCTCATATGTGTTCATGATCATCTCCTGCTCGTCAGCGCAGAAAAAAACGCTCTTCCTTTAAGTTTATTTGTCGTTATGCTGTTAAAAATCCCGGTTTCGGTGATCGGCTCTTCTGCCTTCTGACGTAAGACGATTATCCTGATGACATCTGGTTCAAACTAACGTGACTTGTTTCAGCACGGATCAGCTTTTAAGGAACCGAAATAGCCTGACATCAATCATCTCGTTAATTTGAGGTGGGACAATTGATCGAATTGATCGAGGAACAGGGCCCAGATCTTTGTACACTAACTCCTGTAGAAACATCACGGTAGAAGGTCCAGGGAGCTTGATGGCCCTTTTCTCTCAAAATCATTTTGTTTGTCAATCAATACATTAATCCTATTTGTTGGCCCAACCATGTTAGCATATTCCCAATAAATGCTTAATTCTTCATAAATAAACTTACCAGAGAGTAAAAATATGACTCGAAGGTCATTGATATTCCCCTCTTTCTAAACCACATGACAGGAAATGCATCGAGTGCAAAGTATTGTGGGTGTCCTAGGACTGTGGAGGAAACACACATGCCTGTGTGTCCATCATCTCAGTACTTTTGTTGTAATGGAGACCCTCTCCATCAACTCAGTCCTTCTGTCTTCCTTTTCTTGTGCAGATTCTTCTTGGTCTAAGAGGAGCCCCTGCTCTGTGTCAGGGAAACCCTGTAACCCGTGTCTGGACGCGGTGAAGGCCTGCAACCTGAACGAGACATGTAAACGCCTCCGATCCGCCTATACTTCCATCTGCAGCAAGGCCACGCCCCCTCAGCCCTCTCTGGCCAATCCGGAGCCCTGCAGTCGGAAAAGATGTCAGAAGGTCAGAGTCAGAGTTATTTTAATTATATATTTCCTTTTTGTCTTTCTGTTGAGAGTAATTATGTTTTTACCAAAAACTGCATTCTAAGAATATGTTATAACAACAATACTTTAATACTTTAACAAACACAGAACAAAAAGAAGAAAAAGAAGGAAATAGAACAAACATTCAGTAAAAAGAGAAAGTGCACGGAAACGGTCATGTAGTGGAGGGTTAGCAGTTAAGGGGGAGATTATGTGAGAGGGTTTGATGTAATCTTCAACATTCACCATCTCCATGATCTTCATCTTTGCCTTTACCCCCTTCATCTTCTTTTTCTCCACCATCTTCTTCTTGATCTCCTTCCTGATATCGGAATCACCATCCTTCTTCTTACCCTGCCTTGTCATCATCTTCACCATCTTCTTCATCATCATCATATGATATGATGATGATATAACATATCATCTTCTTTAGTCACAGTGTGTGAGCTCCCACAATGCATCTGCATGAACACATGAGGTACTGCGTTATGGGGACATTGTGGATAGATCACTGCATACTAAAAGTAATATATCTATCTAAATATATCTGAATATAAGTATGTGTGTGACTCCATCAGTGGCCCTCTGTCCTCAGGCCCTGCGTCAGTTCTTCGAGCGGGTCTCCTGGGAGCTTACCTACCCCCTGCTGTTCTGCTCCTGTCCCGACCAGGCCTGTGCCGAGCGCCGCCGCCGCACCATCGTCCCATCTTGCTCCCACCAGGAGAGGCACAAGCCCACCTGCATGGACCTCCGGCACACCTGTCGCTCCGATGCCCTCTGCAGGTGAGGACCTAAACCCGCTGGGTCACGCTGTCCCCGCTCCGGAGGAGCTTCTGCCTGAAGCTGTTCTTCTCTGATTGTCATCAGGACTCAATCAGGGAAATCAGCTGCTGGAGGGTTTAATTAGAGAGGAACGTTAAACACTCAGGCTCAGAATCGCACTTCTGATTGATAATGGACGACTGTAAAGGTTACAGGAGCTTCAAGTGGAGGTGAATTAGTAACACATCCCCTCACCGAAAACAGCTGAGCTGCCCTTCAGAGGAGAACAGGGCTGGAACAAGACACATACTGGTTGTTAAAAGTTGCATGAAAAAGTTTAATTTGAATATTCATTTATGGAGGGAGAAGGAGAAGAATAGGTGGAGGAAGAACCTTTGTTTTCACGTTGACGTTTTCATAATAAAAATAATGGGAGGTGATGATCAGCATACTGGGCTAACGAGACCGGTTGCCATGGTAACCAGGAATCTCCTCTCTGCGGACAGTGATGAGATGTTAAAGTATGAATTGCAGTATGAAAAACACATACTGTGTCAAACTGTGTTTGAATGTGTGACCAGGAGAAGGTTCTGCGTTCGAACCAGCCCAGCGGCCTTTCTGGGTGGAGGGTGCATGTTCTTCCTGTGTTTGCATGGGCTCTCTCCGGGTCCTTCAGCTTCCTCCCACAGACTGAAGACTTGGAGGTTGACTGATGGGTGTGTGAATTTGAGACTGGATGGCTGTGTGTCTCCGCCTCAATGTTAGCTGGGATTGACTCCAGCCCTTGACCCTCCTAAGGATAAACGGTATATTGGACGGTCGATTGAGGTCAAACTGTGATTCAGGGTTCAGGCCCCTCAGAGACATGTGATGACGGGTCGGTAAGGACGGGTTAGTCACTGATGCGGACACCTCCTGTGACTTCCTGTGAGCGGCTCTCAGAGGTCTGGGGAAGGTCAGGACAGCTTTATTCAGAAACAAGAGTGTTTCTTCAACCTGGGCCCTATTCCTAACTAAGTCAATCAAATGCCCCATTATCCACCTCAAATTAACAAGATGATTGACGTCCGGCTATTTCGGTTCCTCAAAGGCTGATCTGCGCTCAAACCGTCTCGTTAGTTTGAACCAGATGTCATCAGGATAATCGTCCTACGTCAGAAGGCGAGCAGGGGATGATCATGTGAGGAGATAATATGTGAATTTGAATCATTTCTCTCGGATAAATTGAACGTATTGAACATCTTTCGCATTGTTCATTCTCTACGTCCATCACAGTCTCTCCGTCCCGGGGAGGATCCTTCTCTGTCTCTCTAAAGGTTTCTTCCCTTTATTCTCCCCATTGAAGGTTTTCCTTTTTTTCCCTGTGCTGATGTGAGGGACAGGGGGTGTCACATGTGTACATACTGTAAAGACCTCTGAGGCAAATTTGTGATTTTGTGCCTTTCTGCATCGCAACGCTGTACAAACGCTCACACGCTGACAGTGTGTGAGAGACAGTATGTGAGACAGTGTGTGAGACTGTATGAGAGACTGTATGAGAGACTGTATGAGAGACAGTGTGTGAGACTGTATGAGAGACAGTGTGTGAGAGACAGTATGAGAGACTGTATGAGAGACAGTGTGTGAGAGACAGTGTGTGAGAGACAGTATGAGAGACTGTATGAGAGACAGTGTGTGAGACAGTGTGTGAGACAGTATGAGAGACAGTGTGTGAGACAGTATGAGAGACAGTGTGTGAGACAATATGAGAGACAGTGTGTGAGACTGTATGAGAGACTGTATGAGAGACAGTGTGTGAGACAGTGTGAGAGACTGTTTGTGAGACTGTATGAGAGAGACAGTGTGTGAGACAGTGTGGGAGAGACAGTGTGTGAGACAGTGTGGGAGAGACAGTGTGTGAGGCAGTGTGGGGGACAGTGTGTGAGACAGTGTGTGAGAGACAGTGTGTGAGACAGTGTGTGTGAGACAGTGTGTGAGAGACAGTGTGTGAGAGACAGTGTGTGAGAGACAGTGTGGGAGAGACTGTGTGGGAGAGACAGTGTGGGAGAGACAGTGTGGGAGAGACAGTGTGTGAGACAGTGGACAGCTTGGCTACAGCGTGTGGTGTTCATCGCGTAATGTTTGAATGATTCCTCTCTTCAGCATCGATGGCGCTCGTACAGGAAGTGATGTCATAGCGGGTCTTTGTGATCTGGAGAATTCTCTCCTATAAAACGCTGATCTAGCTGATGTCGCTCCTTCATCAATGAGGAAGAGAGCGGCCCTTTTTTTCTATGGAGAAAACTAATCCAGCAGCTCAGATGAAGTTTTTGGATGTGACGTCTCCTCGTGGTGCCTGTGACCTCCATCAAGCAGAGATCTCTCTCTACGCAAACACACGGCGGAGCAGCTGAACTGCTTCTCAAACCCCCGGCGAGGAGGCCAATTGAGCGCGGCGGCGCTCCATTACACGGTCAGTGAGGTGAGGTAGAGGCTTGATGGAGAGATCACACAGGACAGCGGCATCGCAGCAGGCCGTCTCACTTCTTCTCAGCGAGGGACAGGTTACACAAACTCATCTCATTTCCTCTGCCTCATACAGGTGAGACGAGTCTGCGAGGGGAAATAAGGGCAGTGAACCCGATGAGGAGGAGGTATAAACCAGGCTCCTCTCTCTCAGCTCATTCTTGTATGCAGATATGTGCATATGTAAATGAGCTGTCCCACTTAGGGAATGTTAATTACACCGAACACAGACAAAATAAAGCAGCTATCACCACAAACACCAGCCCATTTTCTGCAAGTGGTTGAAGACATCTCGACAGAACGCTTCAGTGGCAACATGATGGCTTATGAATCAAAGATCATCTCCCCAAACACACGTCACGTTGCATTGAGGTCTTCATTTCAGTCTGAAGCCAACAGAAATCCAGCATTTATTGTTTCCCTTCTGTGACGGCACTCATCAAATAACGGAATCAAGTCAGCCTTCATTCAGCGTGCGACATACCTCTTTGAGAACATCCTTGGTTTATAGTCTCCACCATCTTGGGTTTTAAAACATCATCATTTTGGTTATTTAGTAGTCACCATCTTGTGTTTTTTGCTACCACAAGTCTACCACATGCTGTCGATTAAAATCACTCATCAAAAACTAATATAACAATGTTAGCAGCAGGAGAACAATCCGAGCCTGGGCTACAATGCAAACTAAACAGTTTGGAAATGCTCCCAGCACCACTTAAACAAAGATTAAGAGTTACCAAAATACAACATCCACATCTCGCCAAAACTGAGCACACTCGGTGCATTTCAGGACCTCGGTCGATCAAAGCTAGATGCTAACAAACAAACTGAAACGGCAAGAGTAATGAGCAAAGAAAGACAAATTGCATCATGGCTCCAATCATATGTGCTCCTCACCTGTTACACACAAATCGTTCCTTTCCGTTTCATAGTTATTTCTGAGGCTCTGGTGAGGAACTAATCTTGAAATTTCTTTCTCGTCAGCGTCATTGAGCACACGTTGTTAATTCTCCCCTGCTAACAGAGCTGTCGCTCTTCTCCATGTGCGCCTGGCGAGATCCTATTGCTTCTGACAATTAAAACGAGGTGCTTTCAAACTGAAAAAAAAGATATCCAAATTCTGATTTTGAAAACCTCTTCCGTAATTCTCCCGTAAGACCTGTACTAAAAGCTCTCTAACTTTGTTCACTTCATCAAAGTAAGACAAAGCCTGACATCTCCATGTTTTGAAGGGCTGCATACCTTCTAAGTGCTTTTTCTCAGGTGAATCTTTAACCAGTGACATATACTGATATTATACATCTCTACAAACTGCTGCACAAGTGTTTCATTGTGGCACCAAAATGATTAAAGTATGCCTTGTAGTAGCATAGACACAGCCTTTTAGAATGTGCATGCAATGTTGGAGCGGAGGCCCAACATGGGGCTGCACCATATTCTCTCACAGTCTCTGTTTGCAGATGGCGTCATCGGGCAAAAGACTGGAGGGTCGCCAGTCAATCGCAGGACTGTGTCATCATTAATGATGGTAGTGTAAATAGTGTATCTATGTTATTAGACAAGATCAACACAGGAATATATACATCGACTGTGTGTGTGTGTGTGTGTGTGTGTGTGTGTGTGTGCCGTTTATACCCATTAAAGGAGAGGCGATAATTGAATAACATTTTCTGTTCCACCATGACTGACAGGTCAGGGTCAAAAAGAGACTCACACAGTGTGTGTCACTATGTGTGTGTGTCAGAAAGACAAAGTGACAGAGAGACACTGGAGGAAAGTGTGTGTGTGTGTGTGTGTCAGTGTGGATTATGATTCTGGCTTTTGCCTCAAGCTGACAACATTTGCAAGATTACCACACACACACACACACACACACGCGCACACATGCACACATGCACACACGCACACTGACCTCGGTGTGAAAGTCAGAAGCACAGCACTCAGATCTGTCTCTCTTTTCCTTCAGCCGACAGACGAGCAAACGCAAACACTCTCAGTGACACATTCATGAGTGAGTTGTGTTTGTGCAGAGCATCACACACAAACACGCGCACACACTAAACAATGATGATGATACTTTCTCAACACCCTGCTGATTGAACCATATGACGTCCTTCATCTTCCTGCGCCTGGTCATCTCAGCAGCCTCACACACTTCTTCTTATGAGTTTAACACCAATAAGGTGAAGAAGGAGAAAAAGCGTCCTCCTTTGAAAAGGACAAAGAGAGATAGTAAAAAGACGACATTAAATACATTATTGTTTATATGCGAGATACATTGTGTTTAACATAAAGGTACTAATAATTCAAAAATCTATATCAAGACGCAGACAAGGATCAGGACCTCACAACACACTGGACCGAGGTTCCGAGTCAGACATTCCATGACGTGACAAGAGACTCCATCCATCCATCCATCCATGGTCGCTGGAGTCCATGCCAGCCAATTGCTTCGAGCAATAGACAGGCTACACCCTGGATTGGTCGCCAGCCAATCGCAGGACTACACAAAGACACACAACCATTCACACATCTATAGGCAATTCAAAGTCCCCAATTAACCTGATCCCCGAAGCCAGAGTACCCAGAGAGAACCCACGCAGACAACATGCAGACTCCACACAGAAAGGCCACTGGGCGGAGTGGAACCCAGGACCTTCTTGCTGTGAGGCGACAGTGCTAACAACCGCGCCACCGTGCCGCCCGACAACAGACACACATTTCTTAAATACGCCGGGAAGGTGCAGATGATTGGACACGGGTGGAAACAATCATGGACACGGCAGACAATCACAGGGGATTACAGGACAAGGCAGGAAGTGAATCTAACCCAGGAGCACCATGAAACTACAAAAATAAAACAGAAAATAAACCCAAACGGTGAGATATAGCCCCAAATCACAAATTAACCTCAGAGGACTTTACACTACACAGGGCTGTACACATACAACATCCTCTGTCCTGAAAACCCTCACATCGGCACAGGAAAAACTCCCCAAAAATGAAAAACCTGAAGAATCCTTAGTGGTGGATCCGTCTCTCGGGATGGACAGACTACAATGATGTCACGTGTAAAGAATGAATAATGTATAATACATTCAATTCCTATGACAGAAATTATTCAAATAATTGCGAGTAGTAAACAGGTGTATGGCAAGACCACTGCAGGGACCAGCACCTTAGCTTTAACTTAGCTGAAGCTCTGTGTCAGCGGTCCAGTAAAAAAAAGCACTTAGGCAGTCTTTTAAATGTAATCAAACATCAACTAATTCAACTAACAAAAATTGGTTGCTAATAATTTGTCAGAAGATATATATATAATTTTATCACTTAGAATTTATCTGCCTGGTCCCTGCTGAGCCGAGCCAAAGACGACCTTCCTCCTCCAAGTTCAGAACATTTAGACGAGGAGAGGGAGCAGCGTGAATGGGAGATGGATGGAAGAAGGTGGTTTTGTGATGTGCTTGACGTGACGTTCCAAGGAGAGGTTTGGAGGGAGAAGTTTTGGTGTGATTTGTTGAGTGTTTTGGGGCCGATGATGAGGCTTTTGGATTTGTCGCTGTTGAGTCTGAGGAAGTTGACGAGCAGGGCATGACATTAACATTTTTGCATTTTGCAGCCACTGGGGCTACTGGTTTTCCAAAGTTACTAGTGTCAGGATCTCCGATCCCCCGAGTTGGTTGATGAGAAGGATCCAACACGTTGATCAATTAAAGTCAAAAAGTTAACATTTATTTAGAAGATAAAAAGATTACATGAGCAATTCTCCGCAGATATCTGGCTCTAACTATTGCTTGCAAGCAGGAGGTCCAACACACCAGCACGTATTCCAGCGCTCTGTGTAATGACGTCCCCGAGCAGTAAAAACGCTGAGTTTTTATACACTTGAAGACAGTTCTTAGCGCCAGTTTCGAGAAGCCACAAATCAAGTTGAGATAAGAACTCAGGTGAAGCTGAGGGTACCACACCATGCTCCTCTGATCGAAGGTCCGTGAGAGCGAGATGACCCCCTTCCCCAAACACATCTCAGGGTCAACCACTGAGACTTGGCTTTTAGCGCCGGACAAATGTTTACAACATGTTTTACCACTACATGCATCTCACACTAGCCACTCAGCAATTTCATTAGCCACAATTTTTGTTGTTGGGAGATTTTGTTTAATTTAATTTACTGTTTGCTACAATTTACTTGAAGACCTAGATTTATAATCCTTTCACCATTGAAAACACCCATATATATATATAGTAGTCGGTTTAAATGAAGCAGCGCTGTCACCAATGTGACTAAGCGTTCTGGGCTAATGGATGATGCACTCATGACACATTAATCAGGAATCAGGAAACATGTATTGCCAAAATATGTCAAACATACAAGGAATTTGTCTTGGCAGTTGGTGCGTGACAGTAGACAGTGTGACAATAGACAACAAGACAGCAGTGCACAAGTAATAAAATAAAGTAAAATGAAATGCTGATGCAATGGGTCAGTAGAATAAGGCTATGGGTTAGTATAAAACAAGAGAATGAAGTTAAAGTTAAGAATTTAAAATATTAAAAAGGTTAAAAAATATTAAGCATAAAGTGCACTAGCAAACAAGTAAGTGGCGACAAAGTGAGAAATGACAGTAAAGTGGCGTGTGCAGTATGAGGGGGAGTGACCGGTGGGATGTTATAGTCAGTCAGTGGGGGACCGGCTCTGTTGATGAGCCCGACTGCCGACGGGAAGAAACTGTTCGTGTGGCGGGAGGTCTTAGTCCTGATGGACCTCAGCCTCCTGCCAGATGGAAGGGGCACAAACAGGTTTTGTCCGGGGTGAGAGGGGTCGGCTACCATCTTTTTAGCTGCTTCAGGGTCCTGGTCCAACCACCATTTTGCCTCTATGGCAACACTGGAGGGACATGCAAAAGCATCCCAAAAATAGAATTGCACCCACCAAAGTGGCCAGTAAGAGTGAGTACTTTACCCGCCACAGGCTTGTATCGAGGTCTTTATATTTGTGAGGCAGTTGGTGATGGTGGAGTAGCTGGTGAGTGTGAAAGATTTAATGGAGATTCAGCAGCTGCAGGAGGGGACCGAGTACTGAACCTTGGGGGACACCTCGAGAGACTTGGTCTGAGACAGACTTGGATTTTGATGGTGCTTTAAAAATTATGACTTGAAACAGGAGATGGATGTGCCAGTCTAACGCTTAGAGCTGCTCTTCCTCTGCTCCTTCCTCTTCTTCCTCCTCTTCAGGTCTCGGCTGGCTGACTTCCACAAGAACTGCCATACAACGTCTGAGAGCGTCACTGGCTGTCCTCACAATAACTACCACGGCTGCCTAATGTCCTACGTCGGCCTCATCGGTGAGTTCCTCCTCCTCATCCCATTCATTTTATTATTTCTTCATGAGGTCGTGACTGTGAACTCTCACCTCTTCTCTAAACCGCGGCTTATTTTTAATTAGCATATTTCATCATATTTTGGGAACAAAGGGGACTTTTTTCTTCAGATAATTCCACAAACTTCATTATTCTTTGGGTATTATTATTACAATGAGAGGATTTGCAGTTGACGGCTCTTTGTTGGAGAAACCCATTGCAGGGGACTCACTTCCTCGCTGGAAATCCTCCGCACATTCAAATCCCAATTTCCCAAAATCCTCTCCTGCTTGCTTTGGTGACTAATCTGCATTCTGCCGCTTATTCCTCTCCCCAATGAACTCCCTCTCTCGGTTTCTACCTCAGGCTCTGACGTGACGCCCAACTACAGCGACAGCAAGCCGTCCAACATCACCATGAGCCTGTGGTGCACCTGTAGGGGGACAGCCAATCAGGTGCACCAGTGTGACGCCTTCCACCGGGACTTCACTCACAACACCTGCCTCAGTAAGTGCTGACAGAGTCGAGTTCGCACTCCTCAGCTAATTACAAACTCCACACATTTTATGTTTATTAAATACTTTGTGTTTAGTTAGTATGTGAACAGTGTTTAATGGATCAGGATATTTATTATTTCAAATATCCTGTAAAACGAAGGTTGTAACCCTGGTTCTGGCTCAGGACATCCAAAGTCACACATGACCTTGTTGGTATGAAGACTCGACCTGCGTTGGATGGAGACAGAAGATGTCCAGCGTTAAGCGTGACTCGAGTCAACTAGCATAGAATAGAATGTTTGATAAAGTGCTTCACGTGGAGATGAATTGAAGAGTTTCTCACCCTGATGATTCACAGAAAATTCTATCCAGTCGTTTGGCTACGGAGGAGAAGGAGGAACTCTTCCTGTGACGGAGCCGTCGTCCACCTTCTTGCCCCCTGCCGGGCCCCCAATCATCTCTAAGCCTGCCCCCCCTTTCCACGCTGACGCCCTCAAACCCCTGGACGGCGCCTGCGTGTTCTCCACCTGCGCTAACCTGCAGGCGAGTTCTCCAAAACATTGCATTGTGTGTATTTGATGTATTCTATACAATAACATTCTGAGATCATGTGATCTGTAACTTCCCCCTTCTGCTGGGATCAGAGGCTCATCTGGAGCAACCGAGTTTACAATAAACTAAGAAGCTTCATCCATACTTCAATAACAGAATCACAAACTTTTTGATCTTCCACCAACAAGTGAGTAGTTTCCTGTGAACTTTATTTTAATAAGACCATTTACAAGAGAAGAGCGTTGCTGGACTTTATTATAAAAAGGCCAAAAAGATGGAGTAACTTCTATTAAGAAATCTTAAGATGGATGTTTTTGATACTCTGGTGACGATGTCATTTCATTTCTACTCACGTTCAGAACTAAAGACAGCTCAGTGGCTTTGATTGGCATTCATACATATGGATTCTTGTACTAAACAACATACTAATGTACGAATGTACTAACTTACCTGTTATATGGTGTGCTTCATCTCCTATTCTGCATATGGTGCAGAAACATCTGTTTTATTAGTAGTGTTGTCAGTTCCGTCTCCTCTAGTTTTCTTAGTCATGTAAAGTTCTAGATATCTGTGTCAGAAAGAGTGAGAAACACATCATAGAGAACGAAGAAGATGATGTTTATTACCCTTCACACACATTATTCCTCATCCTGCCTTCCATTACCAACAGGAAGAGGAAGGCCACCATCATTATGGAAGAGATTCACAGCATGAATTACAGAAGAGTATTTACATATATATATATATATATATATAATATATATATATATATATATATATTATACACATATACATATACACATACATACATATCTATGGCTGGTACAGTACATATTCATCTCTAGAGGACGTGGGTTCTAGGGTCCCACAGCAGCAGAGATGGAGCTCCGACAAGCATCACTATGTCCCTGACGCATTCATTCTTCTTACCTCGCAACTTGTTTTTTTGAATTGAAATTGAATTGAATTTCCCACGGAGCACATGAGCATAACATCGTGTTCTGAAAGCTTTGCTGAGCCGTCAGTTTACAGGAAACGACCTGCAGAGGCGTGAGTCAGGGGAACTCTGACATAACAGTCAATGTGAAAATTGTTGGCATGTCTTTTTGCGGAGGCACACGCGTGCATTTCAGACGAGGTTATAATGATCACTGCTCTCACTTTTCCTTCTGGTGGAGCGATACGATTCCATCTGGCAGGAGGCTGAGGTCCATCAGGACTAAGACCTCCCGCCACACCAACAGTTTCTTCCCGTCGGCAGTCGGGCTCATCAACAGAGCCGGTCCCCCACTGACTGACATCCCACCGGTCACTCCCCTTCACACTGCACACGTCACTTTAACTGTCATTTCTCACTTCGTCGTCACTCGTCACTTGTTCGCTAGTGCACTTTATGCTTAATATTTTTTTACTTTTATTAACTTTATTCCCTTGTTTTATACTAACCCATAGGCTTATCCTACTAACCCATTGCATTAGCATTTCACTTTATTTCATTACTTGTGCACTGCTGTCTTGTTGTCTATTGTTTCACTGTCTACTGTCGCGCACCGACCGCCAAGACAAATTCCTTGTATGTTTGACATATTTTGGCAATAAATGTTTCCTGATTCCTGATTCTGATAAATGTTGTTTTTCATCGTTGAGCTGCAATCGAGCTTCAGACAGTGACTTCATTTCATTCATTGTTTGATTCTTCTCTACGGAAAGTGTGGATGTCAAGAGTCTTTAACCACGCATTGCAAGTCGATTCAGAAAGAAAGCTTGAGAGGGGGAACTCACGGTCCACAGCGGGACCCCAGTGATGTCTGTGGCTTGACCAATCAGATTTCAGAGCAATTTCACCAAGAGAGAGAAAGCAAAGCATTCAAAAGTCAGCCTTGGTTTTATGCTATAGTGGGAGCCCAACACTATTAAATCCAAAATTCAAAAAACAAAACACCAGGGGGGAAAAAACAAAGACACGGAAAAACGCAGAGGGGGAACAGGAACTTACACAACAGAGGGACGAGGTTCAGCGTAGACATTCAAGATGTTCATGGCTCAAAGATTCAGGTTTAACATGCAATGACGTGACAAGAGACACAGGGCTTAAATACACCGGGAAGGTGCAGGTGATTGGACACAGGTGGAAACAATCATGGACAGGCAGACAATCACAGGGGACGACAGGACAAGGCAGGAAGTGAATCTAATCCAGGAGCACCATGAAACTACAAAATAAAACGTGAACCCAAACCGTGACAACGACTTCTTGTTTTACAGGACGGAGGCCTAAAGTGCATCTCCTCTGAGGACTTGGAGTGTGAGGAGGTGAGGAGCTTTGATTATGGAAATAACAACTTATAGAACATTTCGATGCATTCATGTGACCACACACAAACACATATGGATCCTCCCATGTCCGCTCTTCTTCATTGGTATTTGAGTTGATGGATGATGTACCATGTGTCAGATCCAGGTCTCTGTGAAGTGAAAAAGCTTCAGGATAGAATGATAATATTCATATATATTTTAATAATGTCAGAATCAGCTTTATTTGCCATGCATGCTTACGCATACAAAAACACACATACAATAACATGAAATGTACACTCAACATTATGAGGGAATGAATATAAGATATATATATATATATATATATATATATATATATATATACACAGTGCCAGTAAAAAAAAATGAAGGCACTTCAATTCAATTGAATTTACTTCATTTGAATACACCAGTAAATTTACGTAACTTAAATACACCATTCACACCGGCGTCAGCTACAGGCTCATTGAGTTAGGGTTAGTATGAGCTGGAGGCGAGACAAATAAAAACAGAAAAGGTACAAAGGAGTACCGAGGCTGTCATCCACCTTGCATATCGAGGATAGACAATGATCAGTGGAGGCACAGGACCGACTCTCTCTGAGCTTGTGTTTCTCTTCGACCGTCACAGCCAATCAACACTAAAACAATCAAATTCAGCCTCCAGCTCCGCAAATATCAATTCTCTGTCCCCACTGTGCTGTGAGCCCCAGCACCACAGCAAAGGTTCCTCCTGCAGAACTTCCATCTCCAAACAGGCCCTCAGGAGCCAGAGAGGTCTGTGGATCCAAAGCTCGGATCCAGAGCCTGAGAGGTCTCAGGTTCTGGATCACACTCATTGGGAAAGCTTTTGGATATACTTGTCTCTTATTTGATCAGTTTGACCCCATGAAGAGTTTTAGAGACAACAAAACATATTAAAATACATTTGTGAATTTAGAAATCTTGACACTTGTGGTAGAGTGATTATGAAACATGACTTGATCTGTATTAATAACCCCCCACAGGCTCTTTTAGCTCGGGACTCGATCAATGCTCAAGACTCTGAAGGACCGAAGAGCAGCAGCCGGGAATCAGCTACTCTCCTCCTCTGTGTGTGTGTGTCCATCCTGATTCTACTCACGGTCTCATAGACACAAACTCACACACACACTTAAATGTCAAGACCCAGAGAACGTCACGTGACTCGATGCCCTCCGCTACGAGAAAATGCCAACCAGCAGACGTCCAAACATTAATGAGAAAGCTTTCGAGGACGTTCGGATTATCCGTCTCTCTCTACTACACACACACACACACACACCCACACACGCAAACAACCACACACACACAGAAGAAGAAACTGTGTTTTGTGTGAGAGACGGAACAAGCTATGAATCACTGCGTCCAGTGGTTATGGATTTGAAACAATTGAAAAAAGCACACAGACACACATAAAAACACACACATAGACAAACACTCACTCGCACAACGAGTGTTGAAATGGTGAGACAGACAGAGGACAGTTGTTTTTCATGTATCACTCCTCTGGAAGACATCTGTACTTCACACACGCACATGTACACACACCTACACAGCCAAACACACACTACCCCCCCTCCCCAAGACATCGCTAGCAGGTCGCACACCATCGTGCTGTACACTACGTCTCTATCACCAGTTTGTTGTTGTCATTCTGTACAAACTTCCTTTAATATGAACTGGGATCTTTAAAGGGATTGTGTGTATCTCACATAGATGTATCGTTGTGTGTGTGTGTGTGTGTGTGTGTGTGTGTGTGTGTGTGCGCATTGTGCAATGTGTACTTTACCTCCCGTCATTGTGGGGTATTTTCTATTTGTCCGAGCAGGATGTGACCTTGTACGAGGGGGGGCAGGGAGACCCAAAGAGAGGGAGAGGTTTGTGTGACTTTAGTGTGGCCTCTCTGCCCTGTGGCGTCTCACACACTGGGAGGAGATAGAGGGATTATTGGCCTGCTAGTTGAGAGAAGATATTATAATGTCCAACACTTAAAAAACAGTCTGATTAGACAAGTTGTGAGTGTGAGAGACTTGATACTTGATAAACACCCTAAACCCTGGGAGAGAGGGACCTGAGCCGCATATAAATGACAATACAAGTTATATGTATTATTATTTATAGAATATTCACAGAATTCACAGAATATCTGTTCTGCCAACCAAATTATATTTCCTCTTAATCAGGAAATTGGATTGACATTTCATTTAGATTTTATTAAGAATGTTTGCTCATTTAAATCAATTTAGAGATTTTCTTGATTCAAGAAACATTTTTATAGTGGGATAGAAAAGAGATTCGTGGTCAGTAAAATGTAACAAAAAAAAATACTGAGGACAAAAGAGGGCACCACAATAAATTATTTTGGGACGCCACATGTTAGTCATACTAAATCTGATTTATATTTATAAAGTTTCTGACCAGTGAGATCATCTGACACCCTAATCTGAAGACTGAATTAGCTAACCAGTGGAAACATCTACATCCACAACCACGTCGGGATGAACTCTTCGTTGTAAACCTAACTAAGACCAGATTGTCTGGCTAAACGATCACCGGAGGATCGAGGCCACTAGCTGCGCTCGGCGCTTTCTGATCTATAGAAATGCAAAGACGAGTAGAGGAAAAACACAAAAGTGAGGTTGTATATCTGCTGATATATTTGGAAACTTAAACAACGCTGCAGGAGGGTAAATGAAATATGTGTCTGGAGATGTAAATAAAAGCAACAGCTGTCGGCTTCTCTGTGTGTGTATTCTCTCTGTTAGCATCTTGTATGGCTAACAATACTACAACATAAGTGTCCTTCCAGAAAGACCCCACCCGAACTCGGTTCAAGAGCGCTCATGCCCGTTCTGCCGCTCGCCATGCCGGCTGTCAGGGTGACGGTATCAAATGTTCCGCCGTTTGTCCCAGGCGAAGCACTGCTCTGGGAGCTGGTGAAACACGGGAAGATGGTGTCCCAGTTAAAGAAGGTGTCCTCGGGGTGCAGATCTCCTTTGCTGAGACATGTGGTGTCTGGTGTCCACATGGTCCTCACCAAAGCCCAGGCTCTCAGCCTGGTGATCAAGGTGAGGATCAAAGGGTTCGACTACCCGATGTTTGCTACATCGGATGACGGGAGGTGTTGTGGTGGAGAGGGACACCTGGCGAGGGTTTGTCCGGAGAAGAACCCCTCCACTCGGGACCAGAACCGGGGGGAGGCCAGGAAGGAAGAGGGGGCAGGTGAGGACCAGCGGATCGGTCTGGTGGGAGAGGAGATGGGGAGGTCCAGCAGGTGGGTGAGGAGATGGATGAGGAGGAGAGTTTGCGGCTGGTGAGTCCAAGCCGGTTGGTCAGATGGGTGAAGGGGTGAGTGTGGAGCTGACTGTGGGGATGGGTGTGGCCTAGCCGGTCGGTCAGGTGGGTGGAATCTCGGACAGCGAGGAGGATATGGAGGAGGGGGGGTGGGCTTACCTGACGAGGAAGTCTAGGGCCAGCAGGGAGGCTCTCACGCAATGAAGGGGGGGCGGCGAGCCGAGGGGAGGCGGGAGGTGGGGAGTCCGAGTCCACTTCGGGGTGGGGCTCTGCCACCAGCATCTCCTGAGGTGGGACGGTCACCAGCAGGTTGAGACGGGGCAGGTGAAAGCGTTCCTGCTGGCCACGAAGAACGAGAGAGGAGTGAAGCTGGAGGACGACTCCTCCGACGTGGAGAAGTTCGCTTGCTCCGCTCGACATGGCAGCACCAAGAAGGGTGTTGGAGACTACACCCAGCAGGAGGTCTTCCGACTGAGGAAGATCCTTCTCAAGATCAACAGGGAAGGGGGGAGCAATGCCGGGACTGAGTGAGGGGTCCGTCCGGCTGAGGAGGATCCTGAGCGGAGGTGGGGCCCACTGACGGAGAAGGGGATGCTGGAGGAGAACGGCGGAGTCCAGATCGACTGATTGATTATACTATATATATTTTATATTATATACCATCTATATTGTCTACTTATTGATATTTTTTAATGTAAAATAAAGGTTTTCTAAAAATCTCTCTCGTTCCTGTACTCCACCTACCACCAGTGTCAAGCCACGGGATTTACACTGTGACCTGCCTACCTTCAGTGTTGAGCCACAGGACGCCGTGTTTTTAAAAGACTAACAAATTGTAGCACTTAAATTGTACTTAAATTGGCTTATTTGAGGAAATAGCACTTTCTTGTTTCTTGTTCTTCTGAGTTTGTGTCCTTATGGTTGAAATGCACTTATTGTAAGTCGCTTTGAATAAACACGTCAGCTAAATGACATTTTAATATAATATAATGTAATGTAATTCTCCTTTAATAACTAGAAATATTCAAATATCTACTTCATTTTTTTAAGGTAGAACCTGAGAAGTTCAGGAGTAGAATCAGTTGTCTGGTGATCAAACGTGGATTCAGCGGTACCTTGTCTTATTTCAGCTGTTACACGCTTTCATATATAAGAAATGTTCTTTGACATTCCGTCACGTTCAAAACTAAATCCAATTAGAGACGCCCACAGTGTGAACACGCAGAGACACACACACGTTTTTGTGTGTGTTTAGAATTGTATATGTGTGTGAGTGTGCATATGTTTACTTTCACATGTACGTGTGTGTGCATTTTTGTGTGTGTGTGTGTGTGTGTATGTGCGTACATGGGCGTGTGTGTCATTGGTGGAAACTAGGGTTACTACAGCCAAACAACATTGTTTTATTCAGCTCACAATCTTTAGCATCTCCTAACACTACTGCACACACACACAAACTCACTCACAAACTCACTCACACACACACACACACACTCTTACAAACACATACACGCATAGTCAGACACGCACATCAATCACGATCAGGGTTTGTTTGGAATTCAAATACTAATGCCAAATATAACTGTTGGGATGTAGAGCAAACCGGTGTAGAGCAGATTATGTAGAGCTAGACTAAAAACAATAATACATTGTAGCACTTAAATTGTATGTACAATATCTTATCTATAGCAAGTGAAAGTCTGATGCCATCAAACTTTCACAACTCTAGCTAAACTAAGTTGATTGTGTTGTGATATTCGTTCAATCGTTCAAGTTGTTTAGACGTTGTTTAGCGTCAACATTAGTTCTACTCGCATTAGCTACATTAGCTTGGCAGCTAGCCTAGCGATGTCTTCCCTCCCTACCTCTCCTGCTCTTTCATGTTCGGTGTGTCACATCTTTAGCTATTGCCAGTGACGTGCGGTGATGTCAGTAAAAGGGTAGGCACTGAGTTATGAAAGTCAGTTACCTGATTTGTTTTTTAGGCTCGTAGAATTGGTAAACGTTACACACAAGCGCGGCACATAGACAGATCCTCTCCAGGTTACCCGGTAGGTGGGGCCATCGAGGTAGGACGAGAGAAGGGAGAGAGCAGAGCCTGTGACACCAAGTTCCTGAAGGGAGGAAATAAGGATCTGGTGGTTGACTGTGTCAAATGCAGCAGAGACGTCCAGAAGGATGAGGACAGAGGAGAGAGAGGCGCTCTAGCAGTGTGGAGTTGCTCTGAGACAGCAAGGAGAGCAGTCTCTGTGGATCGGCCTTGAAACCTGACTGGTGGAGGTCAAAGAGGTTGTTACGGTGGAGATAGGAGGAGAGTTGGTTAAAGATCACACGTTCAAGAGTTTTGGACAAAAAGGGAAGAAGAGAGACCGGTCTGTAGTTGTTTTCTTCAGAAGGGTTGAGGGTGGGTTTCTTCAGGAGACGGTTGACTCTTGCCTCCTTCAGAGAAAACATCCAGATAACAGAGCGTTGTTGATGAGACAGGTGAGGAACGGAAGAAGGTCAGGTGCGATAGATTGTAGAAGATGTGATGGAATGGGGTCAAGAGGGAAGGTGGTCGGACGGGCAGAGGTTACTAGGGTAAGAATTTGGTTAGGAGAGAGGGCGGTGAAAGAGGAAAGTGAGGGCGAAAGAGGCGAGGTCGGTGCGACGCGAGAAGTAGGAGGTGGGTTTGAGAAAGAGGAGCGGATGTCAGCTATTTTCTTGGTAAAGTAGTTGACAAAGTCTCCTGGAAGAAGGGTGGAGGAGGACTAGGGGGTTCGAGGAGGTTGGAGAAGATAGAAAATAGTTTTTTGGGGTCAGAAAATGAAGATTGGATTCTTGATTGGTAGAAAGAGCTTTTGGCAGCAGAGACAGAAGCAGAAAAAGAGGAGAGAAAAGATTGTAACGCAAGCAGGTCATCAGGTTGTTTATATTTACGCCATCTCCTTTCCGATGCTCGCATGGCGGCTCTCGTTGCATCGGTTCAGGTGCCAGGGGATTTGCCGGAGGGGATTTGCCAGTCCGTCAGGTCGTCAGAGGACTCTGGAGAGGAGGACAGAGTCTGCAGCAGCGTTCGGATGCAAGAGTGAGAAGGAGTCAGTGGAAGGGAGAGCTGATAGAACAGAGGAGGAGAGAGGAGGAGAGAGGGAGCGAACAGGTACAGAGTCAGTTAGTTACAGAGAGTAAGGGATGAAGAAGTGGTCAGACACATGAAGTGGAGTTACAGAGAGGTTAGTGGTGGAGCAGTTTCTAGTAAAGATGTAGTCAAGGTGATTGCCGGCTTTGTGAGTAGGAGGAGAGGGACTGAGTGACAGAGCGAAAGAAGAAAGTAGGTGTAAGAGGTCAGATGACTTCTCTGTCTGGATGTTGAAGTCACCCAGGAGGATGAGCGGAGGGACATTTTCAGGGTAATTGGACAGGAGAATGTCCAGTTCTTCCAAGAAGTGAGCCAAGGAGCCTGATGGACGGTAAAGGACAACAATATTTAATTGTATCGGGTGAATAACTTACAGCATGGAATTCAAAAGACAGTGGGGTGGATGGTGGAAGAGGGTAGAGAGAAAAGCCCCATTTGGGTGAGATGAGTAGACCTGTGACACCACCCCTACGAGTGCGTCTGGGTGTGTGGCTGAAGCAGAAGGCGGAGGAGAGAGCGGCTTCATCATAACAAAACCAAGTTGTTAACCCTGTCGATGTATAAATATATCTGTGTTGCTCTCAAACAAAGAAGCCTGCCACTGGATAGTCCATATATAGCTGTTGCAGACCTCTTCTTCCTTGCAAGAAATAAACGGAAAATAACATTGATTCACAACACTTTATACCGATTGCATGAGAAACTCTTCCATAACAATCTGCTCGCCAGTGCACTTTATTTTTAACTTATTTATTTATAGCCTTCTGTTTTATACTGTAGCGTTAAATTGCTGTAATTTGTCTTGTTGTCCATTGTCTCATTGTCTTACTGTCCAATGTTATGCATCAACCGGCATGTCAAATTCCTTGTATGTCTAACATGTTTTGGCAGTAAATGGTCCTGATTCCTGAAAAATGGGCAGAGAACATCATAGAGTCGGAAAGTCAATAGAACTCTACAAAGAGAGAATCATTCATCTGTTTTTAACAAGAGTTTTACAGACATGATACTGCCCCTTTGTTGCAGGCGGTAGGTAATATCTTTGCTACCAAAAATAGAAAACTTGCAAGAGTGAAATAATTAATAACTTAATAATAAGCCGTCCGGTGTGCCTTCTCTGCTCAAAGACAAGATCCTGTCCAAAGCGCTGGGAAACAGAGAGAAGTGATGGACCTGGTTATCGACCAAGACCAGACCTATTGCTGCTAGGAGCATTTTGACTAGGTTGAACACCTCTGTAAGACTTGAGAGTTTTGGACCAGGTCTCATAGCTATGATTAAGGTTTTGTACCGGGACATTAAGTGTACTGAAGATGAATGGAGGGCCCTATTTAGAGCAGTGATTCTTAACCATAGGGTAGTGCCCCCTAGAGGGCCACGAAAAACATTCTATTTGTACCTGCAGCTCCAATACGCAGAAAAAAGACTGCAGCTATCTATGTCTGTAAGGGAAAGACATGGAAAAGTATTTTAAAAGAAAGAATTGGTGCCGCACCACAAAGATCTGTAAACTGCCCTCTATGCCCTCTTATATGCAGACTTTGTCAGCAGCAAGGGTTAACTGGGCAAAGCAACTGCAGTGGCAGTTTGTCCTGTATGGTGTGTGTGTGTGTGTGTGTACATTTGTGTGTTGTGGTGTGTTTATACGTGTGTCAGAGCTCAGACGGACAATTACCTTCACAAAGGCATGACGGACAGGGAGAGGGGCTTTGATTGAGTTTCTCCTGTCTCCTGTGAGACACCACATGTCTCCGAGAGAAACCTCAGCCCTGAGGACACCTTTTAAGCAGACACCACCTTCCTATGCTTGGACAGCTCTGAGCAGAGCCTTGTTCTTAATGAACAGAGGAATGTTACGTGACTCTGAGAGGCAGTACGAGTACGAGCGCCACTCGCCACCACTTTGCATGCCTTCTCCACAAAGATCGCCAACTACGTGGCCAACTTTAAGCTGCTGTGACCCACCGACATGGAAAAATACTAACAATTCACTTCACACTCCTTCAACAGTGTGACATACAGACAGATCTGTACTTTTATAAATGTAAGTCATATAGAGATATGTGTTAGCAGCTGATGTTTGTGGTGAGTTCCGGAGCCGAGTGAGGCACTGGGGGTGGACATCTTTGTTAGCATTCAGCCTGTGACCCCCCCCCAACTTCTACGACGGAGAGGAATGAGATGTCTGCGTGTGAGGGGTCAACACCCGCCAGCATCAATCACAGTTCTCCAGCTGAACACTCACATACACCACAAGGTTCTATAAGAAAATCTACACGGTTCTATAAGAACCGCAGGATTCTATATTAAAAACCACAGGGTTCTATAAGACAGAAATAATGACAATTATAAAGATAACATCCATGTTGTTTGTTACTGAAAGAGAGGAAATAGAGGATCCTTGTTGACACACTGTCTCCTTGTCTCCTCCCTCTTGTTGTTTGTTCTCCTCACCCTAATGTCCCGGAAGGAAGATCTTGCTCATGTTTGAAATGTTGAATAACCTCCAACATGTTCACATGTGTGCTCATGTATTTTTGAGAAGCTCTTGGGAAAGCCTGTTAGAAGGAAAAGCAGGGGGAAGCTTGTGTCCTCAGATCCTTCTATCCTCAACTCCTCTTGTGCTCGTCTCCTCGTTCCCTAAGGTTTTCAGATTGTCGTTTCCTTGTTCCCTTGACTCATCTTTTCCTTGTTTCCTTTTCTTCAGGAAACATGGATAGAGCTTAACTCAGGAGTCACAAACATTCAAGTAAACACACACACAGATGTTTGGTAGACACAATAACTATACCTGTCACTTTGCCCCACTTGGGTCTCTGAAGCGTGACATAGTGAGCCGACTGGCGCAGCCACAGCTCCCCCTAGTGGCCACCTGCAGATCTGCAGCTTCACTTTATAATCATTCAAGCAAAACTCTATTTATTTAACTTCTTCTCAATGTACTTATCTGTATGTTATTAGAATTGTTTAAAAAAAAGGGTTGCTTCATCACATCTTTGATGTACAGAAAGCAAGTAGTAGTATAACTAGTAGCACCCTGGTTAGAAGTAGTACTAGTAGCAGACATCAGGACATGAATACATCAAGACTTAAGGCCGTCGCGTGTTTCTGCGTCTTTACGTGTCGACGCACTGGTTTCACTTCCTGGTTGTAAAGTCCTGCGTGTGTTGCAGAGCGATTCACCTCCAGAACAACAGGTGGAGTCACGTGTTTTGTTGAAGACGACCTAGAGAGTCACGTCTTTGTGTGTGGAAGTCGTTGATTGCTTCATTTATTATAGACAACAGTGAACAAGGAATAAAATCTAAATATAAGGCTATGGGTTAGTTTAAAAATAAATGATGGCTTGTACAAGCGCTCATATTTAAAAGCTCTTCAATCTGATCCGTTCTCTCGTAAACATTCTTCCTTTTAATAACGGCCGTATTGTGCTGTGAAAACGGAGACGTGAGACTCCGTAAAGGACGTAGTCAGCAGACCAATCACAGCCTGGTGCTGCAGGACGCTGCGTCGCTTTAGACGCTAGTCTAGAAAAATGGGTCGACGCACGCAAGGAGGCGTGAAAAGACACACAAGGGACACACAAGGGACACGCAAGGGGCTCTTGCAACTTTGGCAACTCCGTGTTAACGTCCACTTTGACTGCAGGAACCTCGGCGTAACATCGAGAGCAGACTCTCCCTGACTCCAACATCACTGACAACACCATCCTGTAGATACTCGCTCTACAACATGAGGAGAACACGTCCTCTTCTCACTCAGAAGGAGGTACTGATTCAGGCTCTTGTCATCTCACGCTTGTTTGATAAAATTGCACTTTCTTGTTTCTTGCTCTTCTGAGTTTGTATCCTTATGGTCGCTTTGGATAAAATCCATCCATCCATCCATCTTCAACCGCTTATCCGGGGTCGGGTCGCGGGGGCAACAGCTCCAGCAGGGGACCCCAAACTTCCCTTTCCCACATCTACCAGCTCTGACTGGGGGATTCAAGGCGTTCCAGGCCAGTGCAGAGATATAATCTCTCCACCTGGTCCTGGGTCTTCCCCGGGGCCTCTTCCCAGCTGGCCGTGCCTGAAACACCTCCATAGGGAGGCGCCCAGGGGGCATCCTCACCAGATGCCCAAACCACCTCAACTGGCTCCTTTGACGCAAAGGAGCAGCGGCTCTACTCCGAGCTCCTCGCGAAGGGCTGAGCTTCTCACCCTCTTTGGATAAAAGCGTCAGCTAAATGACACGTGATGTGATGGGACGTTAACAAACAAAATGGCTCCAACAGGGTCCAAGTCAAAAGATTTGAGTCTTTTATTAAGCACATTTTGATGCCATATACATATACAAGCAACTAATCAATGGAGAATAAAACCGGAATAATAATTGTGGCAAAACCAGTAAACTTATTAAAAGGTATGAAGTCTAATGTTGATATTTCATGTCTTTTTAGATGACTTTTAAAAACTCTATTAATACCTTCTTGGTGTATCATCTCTCACTACAGCAAAGTACACATGAAGCCCTCATATTGTTTATGGACCGACATTTGGACTTGAGTTGCGTTCATCAAGAGAACCATGAAGAATGACACCCTCTGAGGAGAAGCACCTTCTCTCCCCTCACAGTTTGTGTGGAGTGACGCCTCCTTTCAGGTTTAGCCAACTCAGTTCAGTCTCAACCGACTCATTAGTCCAGCAGGCTGAGTAACGAGGGAGACAAGTGGGATCTATCAGTCTGTTCTCCTCTGGTGGAGCATATCTAGACCCGCGGCCCTCTGGAGGAGCATATCTAGACCCGCGGCCCTCTGGAGGAGCATATCTAGACCCGCGGCCCTCTGGAGGAGCATATCTAGACCCGCGGCCCTCTGGAGGAGCATATCTAGACCCGCGGCCCTCTGGAGGAGCATATCTAGACCCGCGGCCCTCTGGAGGAGCATATCTAGACCCGCTGTCCTCTGGAGGAGCATATCTAGACCTGCTGACCTCTGCAAGAGCATTCCTGGACCTGCTGTCCAGTGGCGAAGCATATTTTAACCTCCTCGGATCTGGATGAGCATTCCTGGACCTGCTGTCTCCTGGAGGACCATATCTTGCCCTCCTGTGATCTGGATGAGCATACCTGGACCTACTCCCCTCTGAGCAAGGGGGACTCCTCCACTGACTGTCAGCATGAGAGGTCCTCCATTGATAGGAGGGGGGAGGGGCTCCCATAGATGGACTGGGAAAGTTTAGATGGTGTTTGTGTGAGCGCTGGCTTGCTCCTCTTGGAGGGAAAGGTCTGCTGGAAGACAAGCGCAGAGAAATATATCAAAGATAGATGTCAAGATGTTAGAAGCATGTTGCCCGTTCTGCTAACTACCTGTGGTCTTTTAAGGGCGGTGCAGAAAGGCGGCGTTGTGAAGCGAGACCTCTCATTGGCTCTTGCTCCGCCTCCTGCATCCCCTCATTGCTGTTAGAGACTGATCTGTTAATAACGAAGTCTCAAACCCCACATAACCATAAAAAAGAACAGCGGTATGTTGAAGACGATCACCTTCTCTTTGGGCCACGTAATAGGTCGTCCAAATAGTTCTGTCTTTCCATAGCATGTCCACGGGAGGAGTTGAATACTGAGAACAGAAAAACATCTGAGAAGCTCTCCTTTCAGAAACCATGCATGGAAATAAGACTAGAAGAAGGGGACTCACACGCTACTGCCTCTTTAGGATCCATCCCATCAACATCTATCAGGTACCTGCACGTAGGACACAGCTGTTACACATGTTCACTGTCCAGGTCAAAGGTCGCGTGTGTGCTACTCACCTGCAGATCAGGTAGCCAGTACGGTTCAGACCGTGAGTACAGTGGACTCCAATCAGCATGTCTGAAACAGAAAGGAGGGGAAACTGTCATGATGACGGCAAAGCTTCTTACACGTTTCTCTCTCTGCGTCACAAGTTATTAACAGGTAATAATCTTTGCTCTTCTGAGTTTGTGTCCTCGTGGTTGAATGCACTTGTAAGTCGCTTTGGATAAAAGCGTCAGCTAAATGACGTGTGACGTTGCATGTGATTGGATCTTGTGTTGCGGCGAGAGGACCTGCTCCTCAACGCCAGTTTAGGGCCAAAGGAAATCTTTCCTTTTATATCTAACAAGAAATATAAAACATGATGTCATGATGAACATGATGTCAGTCAGCTGTTTTTCAGGCCTGCGGCCGACAGAACTAGCGTATTCTCCGCACTATCAAGCGCACCGGATTATAAGGCGCATAAGATACTGCAGTCAAACGTTTGACGCCGGGGCGGGTGGATGTGGGGAGGTGGAGACGGTGCCTTCAGGGTCCGATTGATGCTGCGAGGTTCACAGCACAATACGGCCGTTATTAAAAGGAAGAACGTTTACGAGAGAACGGATCAGATTGAAGAGCTTTTAAATATGTGCGCTTGTACAAGCCGTCATTGGCGGACGATGAGGACGCCGGACGGCCTCTGATTCATGGAGGGAGATCTCCACAAACGAGGGAACAAAGTCGTGGAGGAAAATACGGGACAAATGTGCCCTTGATGAAAAGCAGCAGTGTGGATGCACGGGGCAATAAAGTCTATGATCAATAAATAAAGCAACCAGCGACTTCCACACACAAAGACGTGACTCTCCAGGTCGTCTTCAACAGAACACGTGACTCCACCTGTTGTTCTGGAGGTGAATCGCTCCGCAACACACGCAGGACTTTACAACCAGGAAGTGAAACCAGCGCGTTGACGTAAAGACGCAGAAACACGCGGCTGCTTTTAGAATAACTTATTTCCCCGTTAAGATGGTTCAGCTACTGTAGAGAAAAGGGCACGTCTCTCGCTCTTTAATCTCATTATCTCGTCTCTCCGACGCGCCCTAAAACAAGCTGCATATCTCACGCGCCTGAGCGGCGCTCAGCATCTCGTCGTCGTAGACCGATCTACCACAACGAGAGAAGTTGTTTGGCTGAATTCTTCCAGATCCGGAACAGAGCTTCTTTCTCTCACAGGTTATTCAAATCTTAAGTTACTAACATCTTAGTGACATATCAGTAACAAGTTTGTAATGAGTAATAACTTATTTGCCCTATAATAAGTTAGTCTCAACTTGATATAATTTTAGTTGGTTGCTACTAAAACAAACGTGTTTAAAATGTTATCAACTTAGAAACTTGCTTCTAAGAAGTTAATAACGTATTTCAAAAATGTAACAAGTTGGAGACACATTAGTAACTTGTAACTAACTTATTAGTATAATGCTATTAGCTTGGTAAGAAGTTACTAACTGGTCGTGAACCAGTTGCACTGGGAGGAACGCCGGCCTCAGAAGCTCCGCCCCTCACCGTTGTCTGCGTGGTCTCGTAGAAACGCGCCGACGGCTCGTTTAAAGCTCAGGATAGTTTTGTTGCTGGGAACCTCGTGACCGGCAGTGAAGATCTTCATGACGAGCAAAGAGTCTGGGACGTCCTGTGGACAGAACAGAGAGCTGGAGTCTTCCTCCCTTGGAGGTGAGGCAGTAGATCGCTGGTCCTACCTGCAGGCTGTAGTAGCGCGTCGTGAACGTCAGGTCGATGATCAGACCAAGCTCCTGATCTTCCCTCTTCAGAGTGTCTAGCAGCTCCCACAGGCCAAAAACATCAGAAGACGGAAGCTGTTGGTTCAGAGACTGAAGGAGCAGGAACAGGCGTTAGTGAGCGGACGCTTGCTCCACCAACACTACATGAAGACCTCGGACTTCTGACCTGCTTCAGAGGAACTTTGAAGGCGATGAAACGCGTCCCGTTCAGTCTTTTTCCAACTGCTGAGTAATCCAGCCATCTGTAGAGAAGAAACAGCTTTTACTGTGAAAACAATCCTCATCCGCTTCCTGTCCACTGAAGACCACGGATCTTCATGTGTTGGTTCTTTGTAGAAAAATCTATCGACGAAGATTTCATAGAAGATGAAGCATTTACAAAGACTAAATGAGATATAAAGAAGCTAACATGCAAATTAAACATGAATCCAGGAACATCACATAGAAAATGTTTAACTGATCAATCATTCTGTTTACTGATACTTGCACTACAGGGAGGTTATAAATGCACAACTGATACAGAGGGTGAACCTGTTGCCTTGTATATATCAGCATGGGGAAGACAGCGGATTTAATGTGGATGCTTGTTGGTGCAGACCACAAACTGCTGATCTACTGGGATCTAAACTCACAACCAAACCTCTAAGGTCCAGAGGAGGGTCCCAAAAAGAGAAAATATCCAGTGAGCGGCAGCTGTAGGGACGAAAAAGCCTTGTAGATGTGTGAGGTCAGACTGGTTCCAGATGATAGAACGGCAACAGGAACCCAAGCCCTGACCAACCCTAAGGAACCCTAACCAACCCTGACCAACCCTAACATTACATTACATTACATTACATTACATTACAGGTCATTTAGCAGACGCTTTTATCCAAAGCGACTTACATTACACTTTAAACCCATGGCTTTTTCACATTTTTTAGGGTTAGGGGTCTTCCTCAGGGACACTTCGACATGGAACATGGGGCAGCCTGGAATCGAACCACCAACCTTGTGCTTCCCAGCACACCTTCTCTAACCCCTGTGCCACGACCCCCCCTAAGGAACCCTAACCAACCCTGACCAACCCTAAGGAACCCTGACCAACCATAAGGAACCCTGACCAACCCTAAGGAACCCTCGCACTCGATACAACACGGGGAACCTGCAGCAGCAGAAGCATCTGAAGAAGAACGGGCTCCGACCTTCTACCAGCAGGTGGACTTGATAAAGTATACATGAAGATAACGTTTACATGAAGTGTACGCGCATTACAGATTAGAAACCCACCTCAGCGGGACCCCGTGGCGCGGCATGTCCAGCTTCTTTCTCCTTTGAACCAAACTATAAAAGTGACGTTAAACGACACATGGAAGTTACGCGTGTGCAGCTGCCACATACGGACAGCGAGGCTGTTTAGAGAATTTGTAATAATGTACTACGTTATAATACCTCATACTACATACAATACTACATACAAGTTATACCTACGGTAGACAAAGTAAAAGGAGTATCTGATCAATCAAACGTGCGATCTCCGAATAAGCGCCTCCATTTCACGCGTCCAGCCTCCCGATGGACACAGACAGGAGTCGCGCGTTGATGACGTGTGCAAACGGAGCCTTCGCTGAGGGCCATAGCGTTAACCTGGGTTAACCCGGGTTAACCCGATAGTCAAAAAGATACCTCCTAACGTGTATTCCGAACCACGTTGTCTGGACCTTTGTCCAAAACGTCACAAGGTCAAAGAAACTCTGTTAGAATTCATGAGGGTTTGGAAAAGAAACCCGCATTGTTTAGGCTGGATTCAAATAGTCTTCTTCCTTAACTGAGGGAAATGACGTGAAGTGCAGGTGGCCGCCATGATGTCAGCTGTGGAATGTTGTTGGAATCACTGTTAATTTTGGCAGCTATTTTTGATTTAATCTTAGTCTTTAGACGAAAAATACATGTTAGTTTTAGTCACATTTAGTCATTTTAATCCTTTTTAGTTTTAGTCTAGTTTTCGTCGACGAAAACTCAAAACATTTTAGTCTAGTATTAGTCGACGAAAACTAGACTATAATGTAATTAGTTTTAGTCCCATTTAATATCCATATTAAACTCCTTTTCTTCCCTTCTCAGGCCCAGGGACCCTGTGTTGCGTCTACAGTTGCATAATAGTCCAGCTTGCAGTACTTGGTTGTCCATTAGATGTCCCTCCTAGGACAGGTCTATAGACGTCCCTCCTAGGACAGGTCTATAGATGTCCCTCCTATGACAGGTCTATAGATGTCCCTCCTAGGACAGGCCTATAGATGTCCCTCATAGGACAGGTCTATAGATGTCCCTCATAGGACAGGTCTATAGATGTCCCTCATAGGACAGGTCTATAGCAGGTCGGCAAACTTTCTGACTCGCGGCCACAATGGGTTGTAAAATGTGACGGAGGAGCCGGGCCAAGAACAGATGGTGGAAGTGTTTGTATGAGCTGATATAAATGACGTGTGAAACATCATTACATGAAAGGATTTGGATTTTAACAAATAGCAAAGCATTTATTTGCAAGGCAATTTAACAAATTGGCAAAGGTGTAACAACTTCATGAGGACCAGGGACCTAAACACTTTGTTGTCTTTGTCTAACCCATTGCATTAGCATTTCATTCCACTTTATTTTATTACTTGTGCACTGTTGTCTTGTCTGTCTACTGTCGCGCACTAACCGCCAAGACAAATTCCTTGTATGTTTGACATATTTTGGCTAATAAATGTTTCCTGATTCCTGATTTACTTGCAATGCTTTTGACACTTCATGGTCCTTTATTGTTTCCACTGTCCCAACTAAAGAGACCTTAACGTCCTACAATCGCTGCAATACATTATTTTCTTGGCTGCATCATAAAGCAGCCGTTCTAAACTGGACCCCACTTTTCATTCAAGTCTTTGTCTCTTTATTTGTTGGTTTCATGACCAGTTCTTCTCTCTTGTGTCCTGCGGGTTTTCCTCCACCTGCTCTGCGCACTTCTATCAAAAGGATCCACCTGTGACGTGTGCGCGCCTCTGCGTTGCTTAGTAACGAGCGTACGGTGGCCGAGACGGTTTAACCGCGTGAACTATAGTTGAAGTGCGTGAGGCTTCAGAACCTGCAATGACTTTATTGCGTTAGACTGTTAAACGGGTCTTCGTGTTTCTGTGAAGCAGCGCGGCTTCAGCCCGCTAACAGGCAGCTAACCAGAGACAGCCGCGCTAAACTAACAAAGCCACGTTCAAACTCGCCGAAGCGTAAAATAGTCGTCGCGGTCTGTAGTCGGTGCACAAGAACCACCGCTGCAGCGCTGCGCGCGTTCTGGGTTCGTGGATGACGTCATCATGACGCGTTAATATCCGCCGTACTTTGTTGTCTGTCAGCTGCGTGCGAATTTAGGGGGGAAAGTATCGTGACTTCGTCAACCACCAACATGTTCGTCTCGTCTCGTTAACGAAAGTTAGAATAGATTTAGTCATAGTTTTTATTTTTTAAGATCGTTTTCGTCACGTCTTAGTCGAGGAAAAAAAGGTCGTTAACGAAAAATGTTCGTCATAGTTTTCGTCGACGAAATTAACACTGGTTGGAACTCATTCAATTCTTTAGGAACTACTGGATCATCCTTTACGAAAGGCAAGGAGATTAAATTACATTACTTACAATAAGTACATTCAACCATAAGGAAACAAACTCAGAAGAACAACAAACAAGAAAGTGCAATTTCATCAAATAAGCCGATGTACAACTCGCTGTAGATAAGAACCATTATAAGTCCAATGTAAGTGCTACAGTTAGTTAGTGTGTTAGTAGGTAGAGTCTGAAGAGGTGTGTCTTTAGTCTGAAGATGTGAAGGCTCTCTGTGGTCCTGATGTCTTCAGAGACCTCCTTCCACCATTTAGGAGCAGGACAGCAAAGAGTGGAGATCTAGTCGAGTGTTTTGCTCTCAGTGAGGAGGAACAAGCAGTTTATCACATGCAGAGCGGAGAGGTCAGAGGTCGGGGTGTCGGGTTGGACCAGGTCCTGGATGGAAGCGGGACCCCATCCATTCACAGCATGGTACCTGAGCACCATGTTTAGAACTGGATGAGCCACCGGTACCAGTGAAGAGAGCGGAGGAGTGGAGGAGTGAGGGAGAACTTAGGAAGGTTGAAGACCAGTGGAGCTGCTGCATTCTGGATGAGCTGCAGAGGCTGAATGGTGGTAGCAGGAGACCTGCAGGAGAGAGTTGCAGTAGTCCAGGAGGGAGACGACCAGAGCCTGAATCCGTACCTTCTGAGTGAGAAGAGGACGTGTTCTCCTGATGTTGTAGAGTGTGTATCTACAGGATGGTGTTGTCAGTGATGTTGGAGTCAGGGAGAGTCGGCTGTCGACGTCACGCCGAGGTTCCTGCAGTCAAAGTGGACGTTAACACGGAGTCTCAAAGTTAACCGTCAGGTCCTGTGAAGGAGAATCTTCTCACATAAGGAGAAGTAGTTCAGTCTGTCAGGGTTGATTTTCAGATGGTGAGCGGATCCACTGAGAGACGTCAGAGGTTACTAAGGTGAGAACTTGGTTAGGAGACGGGGGGTGAAAGAGGGAAGCGAGGGCGATAGAGGTGAAGTTGGTGAGCTAATTCCGTCCCACAATTCCTTGCGGTGACGATTTATTCTCACCATTTGTAACGTTATCATTTAGAAAGTGATATTTCAGGTTCATAACTTTGATCCATTTCTGTTCATAATATGAAACTAGGTATGAAGGTTTATAGTTGAGGCATTAAAGTAAACTTTTCACTAACAACTACGGGTGGATGCAGGCCGACAAGTGTGTATATATATATATATATATATATATATATATATATATATACACACACACACTTTAGATGAGATAAAGTGGTTAAAAGTTACACAACAGTTACTGTGAGGCACTTATGGGGGAAAAAAATGATGAAACCTTTTCCATGGTCAGTGGACGAGCATTGAGTCACCTGCAAGAGCAAACGCACCTGAGACTAACACACCTGAGACCATGGGTGCCCAATAGGTCGATCGTGACTGAGGCAGTTCTGGTAGATCGCCTGCCATTGTAAAAATTCAATCGCTTGCGCGGTCGACCACGGGAGCTGATAGAAAACTAATCACCATGACTTGGTCGGTTTAAAAGTAGCTTGCGAGCCGTAAAAGTGTGAGCACCCCTGCCTTAGAATAACACACCTGCAGATAACGTCTGAGATGAACGCACCTGATGAAAGGCACGCGGAGACGTTGCACAATGTCTTTTCCCGGCTCATGCAGAAGATAACCCAGGTTACATAACGCTTGTGATCCTTCCTGTTGTAACTGCCAGAGGAGGTCCTTATATGGTCGTTCAGGTGTGACTGCAGGTTTACAGCCTGACCGACATAACAGACAGAACTTTACCCCCTCGGTGTAAAGAGCAAGAACGGAGAAAGAAGCAGAAAAAGGAAAAGGGAGGACTGATGGATCACAGGAGGGACACCAACAGGGCCGTGCTGGTCTCTGTGGAGCAGTTTGATCCAGGCGTGGTTCTGAGAAGGAGACCCGGAGCCAGCAAGGACGCCAAGAAACTTCACCGCACCCTCAGCCAGCTGGGCTTCAAGGTGGAGATCCACAGCGACCTGAGCGCGGAGGAGATCTACCAGCTATTCCTCCAAGGTGAGACCAGGATACGTATGGAGCTGTGAGCTCAGCAGAGAGACACAGGAAAAGACAGACAACACGATTATTGTGAAAAACAAACCAATAAAACAGCAGCGAGTGCTGAAACGTGACTCAGTTTCTACTGCATATTCTCACCTCAGTACTTACCTGAGATATCTGTGTGCATACTTTCTGAGCATATTTGTGTGTCTCTTTTGCCGATTGTCGCTCTGATTGTGTGTCTGCGTTCGGCAGAGAGTATGCGGCCTGTGAAGAACTGCTTTCTGGCGGTTTTGTCCTCCCATGGAGACCAAGGCTGCATCTTTGGAGCAGACGGGAAAGCTGTCAAACTGTCTCGTATCTTCTCATATTTTGACAATGAATGTATGAAGAAAAAGGCCAAAGTGTTCCTCATCCAGGTAGGAGTGTTTCCTGACTCCCACATACACACACAGACTGACCGTGGTGATGAAGATGGGGGTTGGGGTGACTGACAACTGGTTGTGGTCTCTGCAGGCGTGTCGGGGAACTGGTCTGGATGATGGTGTCGAGGTGGATTCAGCTAATGACACCAGAGAGTGTAGCGTGTCCCAGTACCTCTCTGTTCCCATGGACACAGCTGTGATGTACGCAACACCGCCAGGTAAACACCAGAGAGAACGTCTTTAACTGGAGCTGTGACGTAGACCAGCTACACTGGTGAGATGGTCTCTATCTAGAACAGGACTGGTGTGTTAACGTTCCAGCTTTCACCCAGGTACCCTTCTGTCGTCTCCTCAGGATACGGAGCCTTTATGCACCCTCTAGGGTCGGTCTTCCTCCAGACATTCTGCACTTTACTAAGACAGGGCGACAACCGCAACCTGGAGCTAACCCGCCTGATGACCCGCCTCTCCCACATGGTGGCCTACAGCTTCCAGGCCAGAGGTGGTGCACTGGGGGGGAAGAAGGAGATGCCTTGCTTCCTGACCCGACTGACCAGAGAAGTGTTCCCCTTCGCTGAGCCGGGTGTGGACCCATCTGCAATGTCCCCGTGTCAACGTGGACTCCTGAGTTAGACTGCAAGGAGCTGATGGAACGATGAGATATGCTGCACATGTTGTGCAGATGTCAGATATTTATATAAATACATAATATTTACATGTACCTGTGTTTATGAAAAGAATTGTCATTGTCATTTAATAAACACTCAAAAAGACACTGCTCTACTTTTGTCACCATGTTCTTCTCGTTGTTGCTAGCGAAGATTTGGACAGTGGACAATAATACTAATATATATATATAAATATCTCAGGTTAGTCTCCAACCTTTGATTAGTTTAGTGTCCACTGACAGAGCGAAGCAGAGCTTTGATGAACTATTACAAGACCTCCAACACCATGTGGTCATCATGCTGAGAAGGTTGTTTAATCTTTCTTTTAAAACTATTCTAGTTCCCTCTGGACCTCTTTTAAAATATAACACTTTCACAACTTCAAGTCCGTTGATCATCGTCCAGGTTGAATTTAATTGATGCTTCAGTGCAGCATCACCTCCTTCCTTTCCCTTCCCAAGGTGGTCTAGAAACCCCTCCACATGAGACCCAGACCGTCACCATCACAGAGGCACGACTCAGTGAATATTTATTAACAGGAGGAACCAGAAAATAGATTTACATTCAATACTAACAGGTAAAAAGCAGCTTTCAGCTGAAAACACAGTGCCTCACCTAACAAGTGGATTGTTCTTGGAATTAGAAAAAGTGAAAATAAGTTTGCAAGAAAATAGGGTTTCATAAAGTAAGAAACACAGCCAAATATTGACTAGCTATTTGTCCATTTCATAATAAAAAATGTTTCTATATACTTTAAAAGAAAGACTTTACAGCATTAAAAAAAGTTAGATTTGGAGATTCACAGGCGATTGGTTCTTCTGCAAGACTGACTTAAGGCACCGTGGGAGCGCTTGGTGAGCGGCGGTAGGAGGTGGGACGAGGAAAGGTGGAAGAGGGGGTGAACACCTGGAAGGAGCCTGTGGGGAGGAGGTGGGGGTGTCGCAGGAGGAGGTGGGGGTGGAGGTGCTGCGGCTCAGAGGATGGAGGGTCCGGTGAGGTTTGGTGGTGAGGGCCAGCGGCTGCAGCTGCTCGCCGTACGGTGACGCCTGTCCACTGTAGGAAGAGGAGTGCGTGTGCTCGGTGTGAGTCGGCGCCGGGGCAGCCGGCGAGGCCAGAGCGGTGGTGGGCGTCGCCGGGGAGTCCAGCGAGGAGGCGGGGCTGGCCTGGGACAGGTGTGTGTGCGTCAGGTGGGAGACGGTGTAGGGCTGCGTGTGTGTGTGTGCAGTCCGCGTTAGCAGAGAGTGTGTGTGAGGCGTCTCGTCACAAGCTCTCTTCAGCTCCGGGGGAAAGTCCTCTTCATCTGAGGAGCACGCAGGTGAAGGCTTAGACCCCAAACACAGAAAGGACATTTATGTGTTTATGTTTATTATATTGAAGCATCCTCTTACTTTCAAACAGAGTCTCACTCTTTGCCCTCTTCCTCTTCTTCTTTTTACCCTGCACACAAACCAGCATGTAAGCTCATTAAAGGTGTGATGCTGTAAACACGTTGCAGTGCTGTAAACATGTACTCACGTAGTTATCTCTGGCTGACCAGCCGGGGTAAAGTTTGGAGTGGACGAGTCGCTCTTTGCGAGCCAGTTCGTAATATTTGGTTTGTTCGTCTTTGGACAGAGAATGCCACTGCAGACGGGAAACATCTCACGGTCAGTATGGCAACAAGCACACCCACCCACTCAGTCACCCACCCACTCACTCACCCACCCACTCACCTCACTCACCACCCACTCACTCAGTCACCCACTCACTCACTCAGTCACCCACCCACTCACCTCACTCACCACCCACTCACTCACTCACCCACCCACTCAGTCAGTCACCCACTCAGTCACTCACTCACTCAGTCACCCACCCACCCACTCACTCACCCACCCACTCACTCACTCACCCACCCACTCAGTCAGTCACCCACTCAGTCACTCACTCACTCAGTCACCCACCCACCCACCCACCTCACTCACCCTGTCACCCACCCACCCACTCACTCACCCACTCACTCAGTCACTCACCCACCCACTCACTCACTCACCCTCTGTCACCCACTCACTCAGTCACCCACCCACTCACTCACTCACCCACTCAGTCACCCACTCAGTCAGTCACCCACTCACTCACTCAGTCAGTCACCCACCCACCCACTCACCTCACTCACCCTGTCACCCACCCACCCACTCACTCACTCACTCACCCTCTGTCCCAGTATCTGATTGATGGTGGCGCTCTCTTTAACTTTGCATTGAGACACCACTTTGGGCCTCTCCTCTCTCATGTACAGCATGAAGGCGTTCAGCGGCTTCTTGATATGAGGCTTCTTCTCGTCTTTGTCCTGCAGGACGTCTGACGTGGATCTTCTACAGGAACATGTTACCGTGGTGTTACTGTATAAATATTCTATATTGTGATACATTGTGATATATGATGGGGTTGAGTAAAATGTTGATACCCGTTCTGATTGCTGCATCCAGGCTCTTGTTTCACCCTCGAGGGGACAAAGGGGGAGTGAGAAATGGTGGACTGGGGGGTTTGTAGACGTGGAGAGAAGTTACCGGACACCAGGCTACCAAACAAACACACGTCAAAGGTTAAAGTTTGCTCCTCCTCTTTAAAACAAAAGGTGAAATGTTCTTTCTTTAAGAACTCCACCTTAAGCCCCGCCCCCTGTGAAAATAAGGATGTGTGAATAAAACGAGAGTTACCTGGACATGGAGGCGTTCATAGCTAGAGCAGCTGGGGAGAAGCCTCCTGCCAGTGGGTACACAGCCTGTCCCTGTCTGCGTGGACCAGAGGACAGCGTGATACACTCCATTAAAAGGTCCACAGTGAAGGAGTCATGAGGAGTTACTTACAGCCATCCCAGAGGGTGAGGGACCTGAGCCATGCCTCCAGGAGACACCGGGTAGCAGGGGCTCCTCGACATACCTGCTCAGGTGAGTCAAACAGGTATCAGTGATGGCCATCAGGCCTCAGCTAGATGTGCTGGTGTGTTAGCGGAGACTCACCAGTGTCAGGGGAGAAGCCAGGTGAAGCCCTCTGGGGTGAGAAGGCCTCGGGGCTGTAGGACAGCAGTGGGTGGAGGTGGGTCATGTGAGGGTGCTGCACCATCGACACATTGTTAGACTGGAGACAAACACGGAGAACAATGGAGTCATCCACTCACCAGGGGTCTGCATCCCCCCCTTCAACCTAAATGTTTAGTGTGTCTCACCAGCTTGTGTTCATCTAACGAGTGTCTCACCAGGTTTGCCGGAGCAGCAGAGTCCCTCATAGCTGCTCTTCCTGGGACGTCCAGCAGAGGCCACTGAAACGGGAGATACTGAGGAGACGGATGCTGTGATGAAGAGCTTTGATTGGTCAGAAGACAAGTTGATTCTAGTACAAGAGCATTTAGCTGCTACGTCCTCATACTTCATGTAGGGTGAGGTGCACGTCCATGTGTTTAAGAGGTTGTTGTTGCTAGATACATCATCCTTGTGTTATTTTAGGACTTGAGACAATGTAGAGTAAAAGGAGGTATTGTGGGATCGTTTAGCAGCTCAGTCAACATGCCGAGTGAAAACACCACTCAACCAGAGAGCATTCACTGGTGCTCAGGTGGGACATGTTGGCACTGCCGTCTCCACAAACGAGGGGAACAAAGTCTTGGAGAAAAATACGGGACAAATGTGTCCGTGATGAAAAGCAGCAGTGTGGATGCACGGGGCAATAAAGTCTATGATCAATAAATAAAGCAACCAACGACTTCCACACACAAAGACGTGACTCTCTAGGTCGTCTTCAACAAAACACGTGACTCCACCTGTTGTTCTGGAGGTGAATCGCTCTGCAACACACGCACGACTTTACAACCGTGTTGGAGATCTCCCTCCATGAATCAGAGGCCGTCCGGCGTCCTCATCGTCCGCCAATGACGGCTTGTACAAGCGCTCATATTTAAAAGCTCTTCAATCTGATCCGTTCTCTCGTAAACGTTCTTCCTTTTGATAACGGCCGTATTGTGCTGTGAAAACGGAGATGTGAGACTCCGTAAAGGACGTAGTCAGCAGACCAATCACAGCCTGCTGCTGCAGGAAGCTGCGTCGCTTTAGACGCTAGTCTAGAAAAATGGGTCGACGCACAAAAGGAGGCGTGAAAAGACACGCAAGGGACACGCGACGCACACGCATGGGGGTCTTGCGTGTGCGTCGCTCTGAAAACGCAGAAGCATAAACTAGGCTTAAGTCTCTCACTGAGGAGGCTGACGAGGACACACGGCCCCATTGTGGGTAGAGAAATGTGAGGGAGGAGCTGAGAGACCTGTGTGTGTGTGTGTGTGTGTGTGTGTGTGTGTGTGTGGCCAGAGGCAGAGTGTTGGGTACAATGGGATGGAACCCCCCCATGAAGTTATGCATCAGCAGCA
The DNA here is from genome assembly GCF_964276395.1 of Gasterosteus aculeatus. Taxonomy (NCBI): domain Eukaryota; kingdom Metazoa; phylum Chordata; class Actinopteri; order Perciformes; family Gasterosteidae; genus Gasterosteus; species Gasterosteus aculeatus. The sequence continues at coordinate 91,180 of NC_135702.1, read as the reverse complement.
TTCACACACTGCTAATGACAACAATGGGCCACTAACGAGGGGTAGTGGCGGGGGGGGGGGGGGGGGGGGGGGGGGGGGTAGTCTAGCTTTACGTACAAACAGAAAAGGAAAAAGTCCCACATCTGAGCCACTGTTCCCATATTTACTAAAGATGTCAAAATTAACGTGTTAATCTATGAAATTAATGTGATGAATATTTTAACACAATTGATGCAGCTTTGTTCCCTCCCAGTGTGCGTTGACCCCTGACCTCTGAAGGGGCCGCGTGCTGCAGTCAGTTAGATGAAGAGAGCGAGACGCTGAAGATAGAGAACTTTTTGCATTGGAAGTAAAACAAACAGAAGAACTGTGCAGAGGAATTCCTCCACATGTCAAACAGAAGGGGGACGAGTGGCAAACAGACCACTTTAGGACTGCTAAGCTAAGCTAGCTGCTGGGCTACTTCCATCTCAACATCTACCTGCAGAGGACCAGCAGGGTGTCCCTCCTGGCTAAATGTGGGGACATTGTTGGCACGTCAAATGATGAAGAGTTGAGAGCAAAGTGCACGAGGACAACAAGAGTTCAACATGATGAATTTGCACTTTCTTGTTCCTCAGAGTTTGTGTCCTTATGGTTGAATGCACTTTTTTTAAGTCGCTTTGGATAAAAGCGTCGGCTAAATGACGTGCAACATAATCCACCATGTGGAATTGTGCCGTGAAGATGATCAAATGTGTGTAGTTTTGTGTTTAAAACAAACAATTATACAACCGTGTCAAAAATACACTTTCTGAAGTGATTACTCATTTCTTGTAAGATTTAGGCTTTAGAAGAAAAACAAACTTAAGCGCGATAAATGGATTTTAAAATGCGTGACTATGTCCTTAATTTTAAAAATATATTGACAGCCCTAATTATATTGTATGGAATGTACTACATTTGAATATCATTTATTAATGTAGGTTAATTGCTCTTGTTAATAGCAACTGCTATACTGCGTGACGTCATGAACACACACACATTAGCTATCAGCATCCCCACAGGGAGATGGACCCTGTCCCACTACTGCGTGACGTCATGAACACACACACTGGACTCACCGTCCTGGCGCCGGGGGCCAGCGCTCCGTTGGAGAGGTAAGGACTACAGAAGTTTCCCAGGTCTGGGATCATGAAGAAGGGATATCCAACAAAAGGAGAGGAAGAGACCTGGAAGAGACCTCCATCCTGCTGCCTCCTCAGGGCTGAGAGAGCAGGTCCACAGAGCAGAGTGAGGCGCACACACACATCTATTGGCTTATCGTTATGGGTTTGCATTTTAAATCTAAATAGTCTGTTAATGTATATAGATACTTAAATAAAGGTTACAGAAATATTTACCTTCTTGAAACAGATGATTGTGTCGGATCCTATTCTCCAGATCTGAGTTGGCCCTAGACTGTCTGTCAGCCTACACACACGACCACCACAACAACAGATAACACACGGACATACAAACAACAGCAACACAGACACACACATACCAATAACCCAACACACAATAACAAAACAACAACACGCACACCCACGCGGAAACAAAGCACAGTGTGGTGTAACAGCAGTGGGTCTGCAGCAGAGAAACCAGAGTAAAGAACTGACCCCAGACCACTTACCTCGGAGTCTGAGCTGGACTCGGACTCGTTGACCAGAGAGGACTTGACATCGTCCAGGTCTCGTTCAGAGGAAGCATTCCTCTTCTCCTCTTGCTCCCCTTCATCTTTAAAGGCGATCAGTTCGTCGTTTGCTCCCAGATCGTCTCCCCCGCTTAGCTGCGGCATGTCTGCCCGTTAGCCGCTGCAGCTAGCACGAGCTAACGGCTGATGGACAACCTACACTGCCCGTTAGCCGCTGCAGCTAGCACGAGCTAACGGCTGATGGACAACCTACACTGCCCGTTAGCCGCTGCAGCTAGCACGAGCTAACGGCTGATGGACAACCTACACTGCCCGTTAGCCGCTGCAGCTAGCACGAGCTAACGGCTGATGGACAACCTACACTGCCCGTTAGCCGCTGCAGCTAGCACGAGCTAACGGCTGATGGACAACCTACACTGCCCGTTAGCCGCTGCAGCTAGCACGAGCTAACGGCTGATGGACAACCTACACTGCACGTTAGCCGCTGCAGCTAGCACGAGCTAACGGCTGATGGACAACCTACACTGCCCGTTAGCCGCTGCAGCTAGCACGAGCTAACGGCGGAGTTAGCCCGAGCGATGGCTATTTACAGTTTGTAATGGAACAGCCAACCAGAGCTGAAATCCTTTGATGTTGTCGGAGTGTTTCACAGTTCGCATCCAGCCAAAGTGATTATATTGTCTTTTGTGGCGTCAAAACTCGCTTATTAAACTAACCTGCTAGCTATCGTTAGCTACCTGCGGCGTTCACTGACGCGTATGTTTGTTCCGCTGAATTCCTGAAGTCTGGAAGTCTTTGGGTAGTCTTCCTGGAATCTCCTCCACCACAAAGACATTCCATACAGAAGTGCAAGCGCAGGGAGAGTTGTACTGACAATATAAGCGACTCAGAACCAACTCGGGACCGCTGCCTTCAAGAACCCGGACTAAAAGTTTAACGTGCAGTTCCTCCAGCGGGAAAAAGTAAAGGCCCGTTGAGATTTTATCCAAATGTCCGGAGTCCGGTTTAAAACAGGCATCGTTCTACGGACGAGAACTCAGATCCAGACCTTTGTTTGTGTGGCAACACTTCTGGTACCGAGAAAGGGACTCTGCAACTGTTGGGGGGTACCTAGACCGGTACTGACTCTGGACCAGTTCAGCTAAGCGCGCTAGTCTTCAGCAGCCAGTTGAACTGATCCTGGACCAGGCTCAACAGGTTGATCGCGTTCGTTTGAAAAAACAAAGAGGTGGGCGGAGTTTACATGGACAAGAAAGACACTTTTCAGGAATCAGGAAACATTTATTGCCAAAATATGTCAAACATACAAGGAATTTGTCTTGGCGGTTGGTGCGTGACAGTAGAAACCTTACAGCAGTGGTCCCCAAACACCGGGCCGCGGACCGGTACTGGGCCGCACCACAGAATGCTTATATATATATTTTTCTGAAAAATGTTTTATTTTGAAAATTGACCGGATTTTCTACTAATTACGTGCGCTCGTCCCTCTGACAGATTCCCCACGCGTCACCAGGCGTTTTTCTTCACGTTTACAATTGTCCTCTTACCGCGCACGGCAGTTTCGCCCACCAGCGAACACAGGCCACATTTACACATAGCCGGGTATTTACGGCCCCGGACGCCATCATAACTACGCCAAACCTGTAGTCGGCAGTGTAACGACAAGGATAAAGACATGCAAACCAATTCTCAAAACCAACAAGCCAACAAGTCGCATACTGTGGCGTTTGACAACCTAAAACTCCGTTGGACCGAGTTCACACACAAACACAAACACGGAGTTTTCAGAAATCTCCACTTTGGCGGAGTTTTTAGAAATGATCGTTTTCCGTGATAAAATCTTCCTTTTTGTGTAAATGAAAGGCCAAAACGCATGAAAATATACGCGTTTTCCCATCGTGTAAACGGGGTCACAGAGCGCGCGACTACTACCCCCCCCCGTCGGACCTTCTCGACCGGTCCGCGAAATATTGTCTGACATGAAAACGGTCCGTGAGGTGAAAAAGGTTGGGGACCACTGCCTTAAAGGACCAGTGGGACACCTTAATGACGTCATGGCCCGAACAATGTTATCATCATAAATCAGAATATTAACGTTATATAACTTGTCTCCAGGTCAGTGCAGCAGACTGAGAACATTTAGTACATACAGTTAAAGGTAAAATATATCCTGAGATTAGGACATTTATGCATATAAGGTTAAATCTAAAGAGTCTACAGGTCTAAACTTTAATTAAACTAGTCTACAGGTGTATAGTCTAATCTCTTTAGATCTATACACCTGTAGACTAGTTAATAGTGAACAATTTGTTCTTTTTGAACGAATCCTTACAAGGACTCGGGAGTAACGAGTCCTCTCAAAGAGAGATGCGTCCATCTAACGTTAGTCTGCAGAGGACCACCACTGTGTCCCTAAAAGACGTGGGTTGAAAACATCCTGCTAAATGTGGGAACATTGTTGGCACTTCAAACACAGCCGTCAAATGAGTTGAGAGCAAAGTGCACGGGGACAACAGGAAGAGTCGCTAGTTGTGTTTAAAATAACATTAACAATTAAACAACGGTGTCTAAAATACACGCTTTCTAAAGATTACTACTACAATTAATTTGTTTTTAATCAACTGACAGTCCTAAAATAAATAAATCACCGCTGGGCACGTTAATGCTTAATTTACAATAAGGTTTTTAATGCGCCCTAAAATAACTCTGCATTATTAGGGTGTTAATAGCTTGTTATTATGGCATTATTAGCGTTAACTAACACAAACACACGCTCAAACACAGGACAATGATTGTAGTTGCCTCACGAGGGGCAACGTCATGCTTTTCAACAAATGATAGCACTGGGACGGGCCTAAGGGAGCAGCTACTGAAGGAATGAGGCTCATCTAGTTTCACTAGTTTCACTCTTCAGAGCGAAGGATCTGCTGTAACGAGTAAAGTAGAGTTAATGTTACTGGAACCTCTTCGTTGAGGAAAGCTGAAGACAATGGCAGTGAATTTGAGTAAGAATGGCCCTTCACTCGTGGAGGCGTATAAAGAAGTAGTGGATGGAAAGATGGACACAAACTGGTGAGTTATCACTGGTTCTGAAATGCTAACCTACCAACATGCTAACCCTCTGACACCTTCTGACATGCTAATCTCCTGACATATTTTTGGAACAGTAAATCACACACAGCATGCCATACAATATTGCAAGTGTCGACCAAACTGAAATAAAGCATGAATGGCAGAGGGGTTACCCCTAATGGGTCGCGTATTTTCCTAGTCGATCCAGCTTGTCCAGGCAAATGTCATCGGAATATTCAATTAAAAAGATACATCATAATAGGGGTCGATCTTACTAAGTAAATGTCCATCGGAAATCGTAGGCGTGTCCATTTTTCCATACAATTCCCAGCTTGGAGCATCTGGTCCCACTGGTGTAGGTGGGTGGGGCCTGATCATACAGTTTGTTTTTCCACAGCCCCCTTAAAGGTGCACTTCTGTTGAGGGTCAATCGAACTGTCATGTTCAAGATTTCATATATCTCCCTCTTCACCTCCTCCCAGAACTTCTCAATTTAGGACAATCCCAGAAAATGTGATGAAAATCCCCTATTAGACCACAACCTCTCCAGAAGAGAGGTGGAATACTTCTCGTCACATTCTGACATTTTAAACCATATTGAATTACCGACCTGCTAACCTACCGACAGAGCAACCTATCAACATGTTAACCTGCTGACAGGGTAACCTGACACGGTAAAATGATAACCTACCAACAGGCTAATCTGCGGGCATGTTAATTAACCTGTTTACACGTTCATGTGCTGACATGCTAACCTGGTGACATGCTAACCTGTTGAAGAGTTCACCCGTGGACATTTTGACATACCACCATGTTAACATACCAACATGCTTACCTGCTGACATGCTAACCTGGTGACATGTTATGCTACTGTGCTCACTGTGTGTTTGTAGGGCGCTCTTCACTTATGAAGGGAACACCAATGACATCCGTCTTGCACAGAAGGGAGGTAAGATCTGATAAACACATTCTGCAATATCCACTAATAGAAGGTTAAACTGACTCTGAGAGCGCCGGGTGTCCGGATTTATGAGGGGCCATTTAGGACTTAACTATTGAGACACTCTTGCATGCTCATATATAAAACATTATACATACTCATCTGAAAGTGAAACTGATCAGTAGTGTGCGCGAGAGCGTTTCAATAGCGAACGTGAGTGTTTCATTAGTCCGCGTGAGAGTGTTTCAGCGGTTTAGTCCTAAAACGGCCCCTCGTACGTATTGTCTAATACCTCATGAACGTATGATCTTCCTCATTGTTTTTGTTGAAAACACATTTAATGTGTTTGCTCCCTCAAGTTGTTTCAAGCTCCAGATATAATTTTGAAATATGGTAAAAATAACCAACAGTATTAATCACTTCAGAATGCTGCGTCTTTTATATGAGAATCAGTGGCGGGCCGTGCATTTCCTACCTGGGCCGTCTATTACTACTACTGAATAACCTAATGACTTCATTATGACGTCACAGTTACACATTATTTGATTTTGTGGAAACACCTCATATTCACATAACACTAACATTTATAGTGAATTAAAATGTTACACGAAGCTCAATTCAAATACACTAACTGCAGATACATGAATACGCCATGACGGGATGCTGCATGATTAATAAACAATACATACAATAAAATCATTGTAATATATCAATGACTATAGCAAACTCACAAGACCCAGTCACATTTATTTAAAACAAAGCATGACAAAAAAACCATTAAAACCGATGCACTAATACAGCACACAGACTCAAATACACGGCCCATTCAAATATTATTTACATCAGAGGTAATGATGGACAAATTAACACACTGCTGCAGATGTAAACACACAAAAGCAGTACAATTAGGAAATGCTGTTCACGATATATAAAGTTCAACCTGAACTCTTCCTAAATACTAAGATCTGCTTGCTAGCTTTCTGTTTGACAGAAGTCACGTGGCCCACTGACCAATCAAAGTGATTAATGCTTAGCGTGAATGCAGCGGTATGAAGCTAGCTCGATACTACTGGAACGAAGAAGAATGTGATTATTTTATTATTGCAGTTATATTTGCTGTCAAAAAGTGGTATTTCTCTGTGTCTGTGTGCAGATGGAGGGTTAGAGGAGATGGTGGAGGAGCTGAACAGTGGGAAGGTGATGTACGCTTTCTGTCGAGTCCAGGACCCAAACTCTGGTCTGCCAAAATATGTCCTCATAAACTGGGTGAGAAAAACACACACACAGACACACGTTCACAAAAAAATACAGAAATATAGATACAGCACATTGAGGCTCAGTTGTTTGGGTTCACGTCTGTGTGCACAGACAGGTGACGGTGTAAAGGACTCTAGAAAAGGAATGTGTGCCAACCACGTGAGCTCGCTGTCCAGCTTCCTGAAGGTGTGTGACCTGATCAATGTGTGTGTGTGACACTAGGGAGCCCATGTGACCTGATCAATGTGTGTGTGTGACACTAGGGAGCCCATGTGACCATAAATGCCCGTGGAGATGATGACGTGGACCCGGAGACGATCTTGCAGAAAGTAGCCAAAACCTCTGGAGCCAACTTTCACTTCAACAAACCGAAGGAACACAAAGACACTACGAGAGGATCTGTTGTAAGAAACATGGACCTCTGGAATAAATAAAAAACTAATATGTTTACAGGAACATGATGTTGGGAAGGTTAGGGGTTAGGGGTTAGGGGTTAGGGTTAGCCTTACGCGGGGCATCATTTTGTAGGGCACGGTGTAGGTGTTGGTTAGCTAATGTGAAATTAAATCATTCACATCAATAGACTTATTAATAATCGCTAAGATAATTCACAAAGTAAATAAAAAACACCCTGAAAGGGACTAATAACCAAACTATAAATCAATTGATATTCACTCATTAAGAGTAAGGAATTTAAGGTTTGAGTTTGTACACTGGCTGTGTTTCCAGCCAGCATCACAAAGTATATCCTAAAGTATAACAGGGATTATTAACTTCCAATAATACAAATCTGAATTTGAAATCAACAAAAGCTATGATACAATATCCTATTATCTAAACAACAAATACAAACATGAATTCATGTGTGTGGAGGGGGAGGTGTGTGTGTGTGTCTGTGAGATAAGGAGGGGAGCTAGCTGGACGCTGAGCTACCAACCACATGGCAGGTAGCAGGCTGTGTTTGTACACCACGTGTGTTCCCCACATAGTTAAACCTCTGTCTGAAGGTAACTGTGTATGTGTGGAGGGACAGAAATCAAAGAAAGGACTCAAAGCAAAGGCACAACAGCGGTTAACTTCATCACGTCACACAGTTCATAAACATAGACAATCTCTCGTTAAACAATACAGTAAACATCAAAACAGAAATAACGACACATGCTAATCTAACTTCTGCTATGAATGAGACTGTAAAATCATATAATCTTTTTTTAATGGTAAACACAACTGAACTCGAGTTATTGGAGTAACGTGAATCATAACTCATACCTTCTCTGCTGTAACAGGGTTCTGTGTATCGGAAGGTCAACGCTGTGGAGGAAATACAACAAACTAGAAAAGACGACTTCTGGGGTCAAAATCAGGTGTCTCTTCACATTACTTAGAGGATGTACAGTTTGGCTTGATTTCATCTGGAAATAACGTAAGTGTCTTCTTCAGAGGGACGAAGCACTTCGTCAACAGGAGGAGGACCAGCGGCAGGTGGAGGAACAAACGGAGAAGCAGATGAGGGAGAGGGAGAAGAAAGCCAAGGAGAGAGCTCAGCAGATCGAACAGGAGAAGTGAGTCTTCATCATCATCAACCACGTCCACGTCAGCTGATTGGTGCTTTTTGTTTGTCCTCCGGGACTCATCAGAGAGAAAAATAGGAGCTGGTGTTCATCATCATCAACCACATCTGTTCACATCTAACAGCTGATTGGTGCTATATGTTTGTCCCCCAGGACTCTTCAGAAGCAGAGAGAAGAAGAGGAGCGAGAGATGGAGCAGCAGAGCCACGTGAGTTTAATAGAACATTCTTCATCTTCACTTAAGGTTCATCCCTTTCCAGAACCAGGAAATAGATCTGTGAATACCTCTGGAATCTGACCGTGACTCCAGTGCTGTACTTATGAGGGTTCAAGTAGACTTACCATTTAAAAGATGACACTGTTTTATATAACATTTAAATATTAAAACAATGTGACAATAACACAATGTGTCTGATTTAGGACCTGCAGGAAGATGTACACACGAAGTCTGGGATTAATTTAGCTGTATCTGTGCATAACTTATGTGGCGCAGGGGTAGAGAGGGAGAGCTGGGAACCACAAGGTTGGCGGTTCGAGCCCCGGCTGCTTCATGTCGAAGTGTCCCTGAGCAAGACACCTGACTCCTAATTGCTCTCTGGGCAAAAATGTAAAAAGCCATGAGTTATAAATGCAATGTAAGTTGCTTTGGATAAAAGCGTCGGCTAAATGACCTGTGATGTAATGTAATAATGTTACACATACAGGAACTTGTCCTGGTGATTGATGGGATATAAGAATGAAAAAGGATAGAAGTAAAATGAAAATATATATAAGTCCATTAAAACATGTATGTATATACATATATTTCCATCCATCCATGATCTCCTGTATTTCACTATATTTAAAATAAATCTAATCTGATTGAAATTAAATTATGCCTGAAAAATAAGGTTTACCCATATTCATCAAAGATTGAATATCATTAAACTACAGATGTTAGAACCTGTTAGTGGTTTTATTTAGTATAGCTCAAAATCACAAATTACAAATTTGCCTCAGAGGGCTTTACAGTCTGCAACATCCTCTGTCCCGAGACCCTCACATCGGCACAGGAAAAACTCCCCCAAAAATGAAAACCCTTCTATGGGGATAAAAGGGAGCACGTGCTGCAGCATTCTGAATCAACTGGAGAGGCTTAAGAGATTTACAAGAGCAGCCTGATAACAGAGAATTACAGTAGTCCAGTCTGAAAGTGACAAACGCATTAACTAATTGCATCACTTACTTACTGCATCACTTTGAGACAGGAAGTTCCTGATTTTAGATATATTACGTAGATGAATAAAGGCCGTCCTTGAAGTCTTCTTTATATGCGAGTTGAAGGACATATCCTGGTCGAAGAGAACTCCAAGGTTCTAATCTAGACGGTGCTGCTGGGTACCAGAGACATTCCATTCAGAGAAACTGTGTCGGCTGGCTTTGAAGGCCATGTGGCTATAACTTCCGTTTTTTCTGAGTTTAGCTTCATGAAGTTGCAAGTCATCCAAGTTTTGATATATCTAAGACATTCTTGAAGTCTAACAAGCTGGTTAGTCCCAGATAGACAAGAAAAAAGGTTTGGTCCAATGCAAGATCATCCCTAGTTTTCACCAGTGCTGTTTCTGTGATTAGATTCAAGTTTATTGTCATTGCACAGTACCCACAGTACAGGTACTGAGACAACAAAATGCAGTTTAGCATCTAACCAGAAGAGAGCAGATACAGTGCAGAGTATATATAAATAAATCTACAGTGTGAAATATACATGGAGCAGTATATACATAAGAAGCAGGGTTGTAAATATGAATGGCGTGGTCAGAATCACACAGGTTTGTATTTACTGGTCAGGGAGTGGCATTATGGGTAATGTCATGCCCTGCATTGATTGAGCGTGACTCCCCAAATTGTTTTAATGAGATACATTAAGATAACCCTTGATTAGTCTTAATTCCCCTTTAAACCCTGTCTATATTCACAGAAGGCCAAGTCACACATTCCCCAGAGGTCCTTAAACCCCAGAGACATGTTCAAGCAAAGGGAGCAGAGCTTTGAGTCTCCTGCTTCCAGACCTGGTGAACCTGCACAGATCAATAAGCTCAACCAATCATATTGATAATGATATTACAGATTCATATCATGGCATAATTAATGGTCTCATTCTGTGTCTCAGGGAAACTTTTATCTGAGTCCTTTGAGAGAGAAACTCCGCTACAACCTGAGTCTCGTCCTGCTCCAGCTTTGCTCCCCTTGTCTCCTGTCTCATCTATCTCACCTGTGAGGTCTCACTCACCTGCCGCACCACCACAGACAACTGGTTCACCTTTTGCAGCTGCAGGTGAGACACATCAGATCCATCACCTCAACAGGCTGTTTGATAGGTGAGGTGATGGATCTGATGTCACATTGTGTTATTAAACATTAAGTACTTGGGCTAAAACAACGTCATTTCCTGACAAACCTCCACTTGACTTAACTACTGAAGGTTTATTTGTCCTTACATGACCTTCACTGTCAGGACCTCCATTCTGATGACCTTCCTTCTGATGTGTTTCAGTCTAACAACCTTCATTCTGATGACCTTCGGTCTCAGGGCCGTCATTTTGATGACCATCAGTCTCAGGACCTTTCAGTGTTAGGGCCTTTAGTCTCAGGATCTTCAGTCTCAGGACCTTCATTCTGTCGAACTTTAGTCAACTTTAGTAATTTTGGCGACCTTCAGTCATAGGACATTCAGTCTCTTCAGACGTTTTATGTGGACTGGAAACGCTTTTACTGCTAATAATAATTAAATGACTTAAATGTACAACAAATTCATTGTATTTACCCCTAATAACTTAAGGAATAACAAGAAGAATACATAACATTCATTTAATAACCTTTCGTTAATATTTTATTCCACCAAATGAAACTAGTGTAAAATGAAAATATGAAAGAAGATAAATCGCTAATATGTCTTTGATCCACACAGAACAAGAGTGGTCTGACGAGTTTGAAGACGAAGATGGAGATGAAGCTCCTCCTGGTACGACTACATGTACATAATTACTGCAATCAGTACTGGTGACAAGTATTAGTTGTACAAACCGGCAACCAGTACTAGTGACTCTGTGGATGATCATAATTGTCGCCATAAGCTTTGTTTAATGTCTCCAACAAGAAGACGTGTACGAGGCAGAGACTGAGGAGGACCTGTACGAAAATGTTTACGATCCCACAACCCCCTCGGTGAGTTCTACCATCTTTATTCAGAAATGTACCAAGTACTGTTATTGCTGCTTGTTTTATATCAAAATAACATTTATGCTTATGTGATACAGCATGTTTTGAAACTGTATTAAATAAGCCTCTCTTTGTTAGGGTTCCGCCCTCCAAACTTCATGTGGTTTTATTTCAATAAATATTTGATCAAAAGCGGAAATATTTTCCTCAGTCGGATAACACCGATGTGAGATGATCATCTGAATTTACTAATATGGAACTCTTTCCTATATTAGAACTGAATAATAAAATCACTCAAATGTTTTTACTAAATAATGACCTCATGTTTATATTATTAGTAATAATACTGAATAATGAAATCAGTAATGTGTGAGAAGGACTAATATGTTATTACTCAAAATGAAATTAATATTATACCATTGCTAAATTAACTCATTATTATGTTATTACCAAATAATTAATGAGTGGAGTTGCTCTTTGATTGATTATTGATATGAATGTAAGGGCGAAGACGTTGATGTGGACACGAGAGGACAGAGCATTATGGCCAGAGCTTTGTATGACTACCAGGCTGGTGTGTATACACACTCACACACATACATGCACAAACACGTACACACACACACACACACACAAACAGGCACATGCACAAACACGTACACACACACACTGTCACAAACACGGGCATACACACACACACAGGTACAGGTATACACAGACACACACTTGCCTCACCATGAACTCTTGTCCACAGTGGACGACACTGAGATCACCTTTGACCCCGGTGACATCATCACAGGGGTTGAAATGCTGGATGAGGGCTGGTGGAGAGGATTCGGGCCTCAGGGAGGCTTCGGGATGTTTCCCGCTAATTATGTGGTGCTCCTCTAGAGCCTTTGACCCTCCTTCTGGTCACCTGACGGGAAGTGGACTAAGACAATAAAAGATATTACTTAACTTATAGAAATCTGTGGTCATTATGCATTGAGGGTTTGTCTCAACATTCATCGTTAGTAGATTAAAAGATATTAGATAGTTATAATAAACACAGTTCGTTAAAACTTGAGTAATTGGTTTCATTAAAAAATGTATTACTAGACATCAAAGATTGAAAAAAAGAAATATTGTTTAGTGTGAGTTGATAATTATAAAATAGAAAGAATGTGTTGATACAGTATTGATTAACTAATAAAATATATGTAATGTCGTTTGCGTCTTTAATTCAAACTAGAGACCTATATGGCATTATCTACAATTACAGAATATTTAAATTAGTTTCTTTTAATAAAAGTAAACCACAAATGCATTTTTTGCCAAACTTTGTGTTGCATCCTAAACAGTTCTTCACATGTAAAGATTTATTGAAAAGTGATATTACTGACTTAAAATAACTATCTGTCAAAAGTGTCACGGTTTGGGTTTAGGTCCTGTCTTATTTTGTAATTTCATACCTCTTGTGTCCCTGTGTAAACTTCACTTCCTGCCTTGTCCTCTCATCCCCTGTGATTGTCTGTCCATGATTGTTTCCACCTGTGTCCAATCACCAGGGGCCTCATTTATAAAACCTTGGCTAGGATTTGCGCCAGAAGTGGGGTACGCTCAGAAATATTCAGACTTATAAAACGTCCTACGCAGTTTTCCCTTAATAAATCACAATCACTTCTAAATGCAGCGCAGCTTTTGCGGCTTCATGTCACGCCCATAGTTGCCCATATATAGTCTGTGGAACGCCCACAAAATAATATTCATCGATTGCGAAATCATGACAAACACTGAGAGGAAAACGAAGAAACGTAACTTCACTCCGTGTGAAGTGGAAATGATCATTGGGAGGTGGAAGGAGACGTAAGATGCTCTTTGGAGGACACAGTGTGGATCACTGATGCCAACAAGGCACCTGAGGGGCAAAAGGCTGCAGAGCAACGCTGCAGCCTCACGACACCGGAGCTGTCCCCTCCTGATGAGAGACAGTATTGGCATTTTTGGGGTCGTCGTGGCGCAGGGGGTAGAGCGGGTGCGCTGGGAGCCGCAAGGTTGGTGGTTCGAGTCCTGGCTGCCCCATGTCTCAAGTCGAAGTGTCCCTGAGCAAGACACCTAATCCCTAATTGCTCCCTGGGCATAAATGTAAAAGGCCTGGGTTAAAAGTGTAAGTCGCTTTGGATGAAAGCGTCTGATCAATGACCTGTAATGTAATGTCATTTAATTTACAACAGTCTAGTTTTACACACTTTCACACGTTTTTGTGCGTACGCATGGGTCCGAGCTTGCGTGAAGGACCGCACATTTTTCCGTCATGTTTGCTTTTTATAAACACCAATTATTGCGTAGAGAGCGGCGTATGCCTTTTTTTGTGCGTACGCAACGTTTATAAATGAGGCCCCTGGTCCCCGACTTGTCTGCGTTTTTCCCCTCTGCGTTTTAATTTGGATTGATGAAGAAGTTTTTGTTGTTCGCACTCTGCATCTGAGTCCTGTTTTTGGCAACCCCACCCCGAGTCGTGACAAAAAGCTTAACCAACAGTTGAACTCAGTCTACTGAAAGGGCATGACATGAAGTAAAAAGACATCGTAAAGAAATGGATTAACAATATGTCAAACAAAAATATCAAAGACAAAAGAATTAATTAATTAAAAAAGAAATTATTTTGGCGACGAGAAGTGAAGGTTAAGAGAGCAAGTGGGGTGGAAAATGATGGTATAGTCTGGTCTGCCCCACGGACACACTTATCTAAGTTAAAGGTAAACAACCGAGGAGTTATAGTAAATAACTTAATTAAAGTTAAAACTAATAATGCAATAGTGCAACAAAATAGGATAATTAAAGGGGGTCTTTTGAAGATCACATCTCTGTCATCTAAAGCTGTTTTGGTAAATTAACTAATATCAGATCACCATGTTGATGTATTTTGTCTTACTGAAACGTGGTTGTTGAATGGGAAATATTTCTGTTTAAATGGAGCGACTCCTCCGAGTCATGTTAATACTCATATTCCCCGAGGCACAGGCCGAGGGGGGGGAGTGGCAGCTATTTATGACTCCTGCCTTTTAATAAACTTTAAACCTAAGGTGGATTATAACTCATTTGAAAGCCTGGTTTTCAGTCTTTCGCAACCGACCTGGAAAATAATTCAGCCGGTTCTCTTTGTAATAGTGTACACGGCCCCAGGTCCTTATTCAGAATTTCTTTCTAAATTTTCAGTTTGGTCCTTACAACGGACAAGGTCATTATTGTGGGTGACTTTAACATTCATGTGGATGTCGACAACGACAGCCTTGGTACTGCATTTCTTTCATTGTTAGATTCAATTGGTTTCTGTCAGTGTGTAAATAAACCAACTCACTGTTTTAACCACACTCTCGACTTGGTTCTTGTGTATGGGATTGGGATTGAACATTTAACAATTTTTCCATAGAACTTTCTCCTGTCGGACCATTGGGTTAGGGTTAGGGTTACATTCAACCAGTGCCGACCTGTCCTCAGATGTAGGAACCTTGGATGCAGCAGTGGGCCCTGATGCCTGTTTGGATGCCTTCTCTTCCATCAACCTTGATCAACTGACTTTATTATTTCGAAGTCTAAATCTTCTACTTCTCTACGTCTCCTGGATCCGATTCCGACCAAGCTGCTTAAGGAAGTTTTTCCTTTAGTTAGCACATCCTTATCAGATATTATGAATCTGTCTTTGTTGACAGGACATGTACCACAGTCCTTCAAGGTAGCTGAAATTAAACCTCTTCTTAAGAAACCTACTCTTGCTCCAGAGGTGTTGGCTAACTACAGACCTATCTCTAATCTTCCCTTCCTCTCTAAGATCCTTGAGAAATCCGTCGCAAATCAATTATGTGACTTTCTACAAAACAATGCTTTGATCCAGGATTTCCAGTCAGGATTTCGAGCGCATCACAGTACAGAAACAGCACTGGTGAAAATTACGAATGATCTTCTACTTGCATGGGACCAAGGACTCATCTCTTTTCTTGTCTTGCTGGACCTCAGTGACTAAGATGACACCATAGACCATTGTATCCTGTTGCAGAGCCCATTTGATTGGTATCAAAGGAACTGCACTCAGCTGGATTAAATCCTACCTATCGGATCGATCCCACTTTGTGCTTGTAAACGGTGAATCCTCGAAGACCACCAATGTTGGTCACGGAGTCCCACAAGGTTCTGTACTTGGGCCGATTTTATTTACCATCTATATGCTTCCTTTGGCCGATCTTATCAGGAAACACCACATAAACTTCCATTGTTATGCAGACGATACTCAACTGTATCTGTCGATCAAACCAGAAGAGACGGACCAGCTAGTTAGACTTCATGACTTGCAACTTCATGACGCTAAACTAAGAAAAAACGGAAGTTATCTTGATAGGCCCAGAGCGCCTTCAAAGTCAGCTCTCACGTGATACAGTTTCTCTGAATGGAATTGCTCTGGTACCCAGCGGCACCGTCAAGAATCTTGGAGTCCTCTTCGACCAGGATATGTCCTTCAACTCTCATATAAAGAGACTTCAAGGACTGCCTTTATTCATCTACGTAATATAGAGTGGGACAACAACAGCAAAGGAAGACACTATCACAGGATACAGAAATCCATCAATATGAAGCCATTCAAAGGGAGGTTTCGGAGAGAGGGGGGTCATCATATCACGACTAAGACTCTGACACGCAGGGCTGAACTCAACTCTGTTCGTAATGGCAAAGACAGGATTAGACAAGTGTAATAATTGCAACAAAACTGAAGATGTGGAACATAATATTATGAAGTGTCAAAATACAATAACGAAAGAAACCGGTTGAAGGCTAAAATTTGCCAGCAGGGACGGGAGTGGAGTGTGGAGGGAGGCGTGAGTGCTTTAGGGCACTGTTGCAATTCATAAAAGAGACGGGACCAGGATGTAGGTAACAGTGATCGGCTGAGCAATAAACCCTGAATCTGCACACTCCGGTACAGTAGGTGGCGGTATGCACCCACTTAAGTTGGCTGCGATCCGCCAGCACAAACCTAAAGAAGAACGTCTGACGTCATAGCGCCGCGACAAGCAACAAGAGAGTAACGAAGGAGAAATGGCTGCAAGGTTATTACTCCGCTCGGCCTTCAGAGCCGCTACGACGTGCCGGGCGGCCCCGGTACCGGCTGTGACCCGCGGTATGGCGGCTGGAGGTAAGAACCGAACCGACCCCGCTGTAGAGCCGCAGAACAAAACGATATCCGCTTTATGAGAGGACAGACAACGCTACCGGCGAAAGTCCCCCGGAGAACCTCATGAAACGTCTTTAATACATCAGTTGAATGAGAAGCTAGTTCTGCGTAAAGAAGGTCGATTTCTTATGATACAAGATGTTCACACAATATAATCCATATTCATCACAATAGACTATTGGAACACGTGTGTGACGACGTTTAGCGTTTTTTAAGGCTTGTGTGTAGTTTGTTGTGACTTTTGGTTCAGTTTCTTCATTTTCACTAAAAACAGCGTTAAATTCATATTCATTATAATATATTATATAATAAATACAAGACTGCAGATATTATGACCAATAAATGTGTAGTATCCAATCACATTTTTCCATCTGATAATAGGTACACAGAATTAAATGTAGACAGGCAACACAGGGGTCAAAATAAGGGTTTTAGTTCGAGGACGTGTGACACGGAGGAACGATGTCATTGAGTTTATAACAGTTAGAAACAAGGATTTCTCCCAGTGTTTAACGAGAAGGAACCATGATGTCTGCCAATGTTGGTGTTTAACATGAAGGATTAGTGAAAAGAGAATATATATGTCCACATGTAAGTATTGGATACTTTCCAATGTTCTGGTCTTCTTCAGGGATTCCTACTGATGAGGAACAAGCTACCGGACTGGAGAAGGTCATCATGAACGCCATGAAGGAGGGAAAGGTACAGCCCTTTGAACAATAACTGGTCTCCAAGTAGCTCTCGTACCACAGTGAAGGACGTCTATTGCTCCCGTCCCTCTAACCTGAACCGTCCTGTCCTCCAGGACCCCTACAACATGATGAAGCCTAAGGAGTACGCCGGCTCCAAGGCCGACCCCCACCTGGTTCCCTCCATCACCAACAAGAGGATTGTGGGATGTGTCTGTAAGTGGTTTGTCCTCTTGGTGCTGTGAGTCTTTTCATGTGCGCAGCACTTTAACTGTGTGTGTTTACTGTGCAGGTGAAGAAGACAACACGGCCGTGGTGTGGTTCTGGCTCCATGAGGGCGAGGCCCAGCGCTGCCCGTCCTGTGGTTCCCACTACAAACTGGTGGCCCATGAGCTCCCCCATTAGCTCCCCCATAGCTGTGTTCTGATAGATCAGAATGCTGCTCTTCATTCTTCAGGCTGCATGATGTTATTTGGCTCTTCCCTCTTCTTGGAGCTGCGAGTCCTCTTCTAGTTGGTCCTTGTTCTGACTTGCTGACCTCATCAGTCTCTGCTTTACAAGGTAGCAGTTAACCAGGGACCACATCTGCTGTGTTTGGACCGCTTCCATTCAGAGACAGTTTACTCCTGTTCTGCCCTACTCTCTCCACTTCCCTCCTTTCATCTACCAATAAAACCCTGAAACTTAAATATTCACGTCTTTGACTCTTTACACTTTCTCGGTTTTTAGAAGTTTATCATGTTTACATTCAAACACCCTTTACAGATGAGGAGGTAGAAGCTGTTTGGAGCGGATTCATGGATTGTGACTAGAAGAACTAGTCACAAGTAGTGGTTTTATTACTTCACCTACAGACACACTTCAAGTACATTTAAAGTTACGTTAGATGAATTCGAAATGAATTTAAAAACATTTAAATGAAGTTCATTCAAAATGAAGTTTGCATGTTTCCCCCTCGTGCCTTCTTGGTTCTCATCAGGTACTCCGGCTTCTTCCCAAACTCCAAAGATATGGAGATTAGGTTAATTGCCGTTCCTGTAGATGGGAGAGTGAATGGTTGTGTGTCTCTTCTGTCCCCCCATCTCCCCCATCTCCCCCTGCCTCCCTTTAAGTATTTAGGCCGGCGCGTGTTTCTGCGTCTTTACGCGTCGACGCGTCGGTTTCACTTCCTGGTTGTAAAGTCTTGCGTGTGTTGCAGAGCGATTCACCTCCAGAACAACAGGTGGAGTCCTGTTCATAGAACAACAAATGCACCTCAAGGCCACTCACTCACATATGATTTTATGAAAACAAAACTCGTCAGCATCAGTATAATCTGCAAAAAGTGACTCACTACATAGAGAGGGAAGGAGGTTAAATCCATTTTCTCAAAAAATAAATAAGCAACCACTTTCAAAGCATCCAATATTTACTTAACAACAGCTATTCCCAACACAAATGTATTGAACTGATAGAGCGATCACAGAGGAAGACAAGGACAATCAAGTTATAGTGCAATATGAACATTTTGAAATCTGCCTATCTTGTCTGCCTAACAACAATAAACAATTTAAATTTGAAATGCTTGGTTTCATTTGGCAAACACATCTTACAGCGGCATTTTTCTGGACTTTGAATGTGCAAACTGGTGTAATATCTTCAAAATCAAGGTCACTAACAAGTTCATGTTCGATGGCCAAGAGAGAAAGTGCAGCGAGCCGTGTCTGTGACATCGTGGTCCTCAGCTCATGTTTGACTCTCACCCTCACAGTTAGACACAGGCAAGGTTTAAAACGTTCTTACCCGAGCCCTGCAAAGTGTTCTCGTAGAGTGCCAACATTTGAATGCAGTGACCACAGAAGGCCAAGAGCAGTAGCTAAATCCATATGGCTTCTTTGGAGTTGGTCACTTGTTGCCTTAAATCTATGCAGTACACGGCCCCACAACATAGTCATTATTACTCTCTCAAGTTTTGTGACCAATGCAGCAGCTTCGAGTTTGGTTTGTGTTTTCTCATCCCAGTGTGAAGCTATTTTGGCTGATATATCTCTGATTGCCTTGTACCTTTCATTGAGAGCTTGTGTGGAGTCTTCTCTGCAACTCCATCGAGTGCTGCTGAGGGATTTTAGAGTGTCTAATGTAATATTCGCTGTTATGGAAAACTGTATTCCAGCGATGTGTTGATGTGCTGCAAAACGTATAAAGGGACTGTACAGTTCAAAAAAGGAGTTAATCTCCTCACAGCCATTATCAACGCAGTTAACACCCACGAGGTTCAGCGAACGGGCAGCACACGGTGTGTAATGAATGGTTTTGTTTATTCAAGTGCGCCTGGAGCCCTCTGTATTTGCCAGACATATTGCTAGCATTATGAAAACTTTGACCACGACACTTTGACCACAAGTCTAACCCCAAGCGTCGATTCAGCCAGCTTGCACCTGTGTGGCTGTGGACGGGCTCAAACCCAACGGATCGTTCCACCACTCTGCCATCTGCACTGACAAAACCAAAAACATATGTGAGCTGATCCATGTGTGCTAAATCTGCTGTTGAATCAACGATTACAGAGAAATATTTAGCGTGTCTGATTTCGTCTGCTATCACTTGCTTAGTTTTGTCACCCATTAATGAAATAAATTCCTCACACACAGTTGAGGACATGTAAGACGGCTTACCTCTTCCCTTCAACAGCTTCTGAGGATCTTTTGGTCTACTTCACTTGGTCAGGCAGGTACTATTTAAGCGATTTCTTGATAGAGAACAGTGTGGCTAGAAAAAGATGTGATAAACTACAGCTAATTTATGTTTTAACAGGGGGGGCAATCACTTTTCATACAGGACCATGTAGGTTTAGATATTTTTCTCCCATCATAATAAAAACCTTCATTTAAAAACTGCATTTTGTGTTTACTTGTGTTATCTTTGGTTTATCTTGTTTGATTATCTGAAACATTTAAGTGTGACAAACATGCAAAAAAATAAGAAATCAGGATGGCTGCAAACACTTTTTCACACAACTGTATCTGCACTGGCCAGGGAACGCCTTGGGATCCCCCAGTCAGAGCTGGTAGATGTGGCCCGGGAGAGGGAAGTTTGGGGTCTCCTGCTGGAGCTGTTGCCCCCGCGACCCGACCCCAGATAAGCGGTTGAAGATGGATGGATAGAGAAGGGTCAGCTAGGCCCAATTCCAAGGTGCCTCCTAAATCTTGACACCTAATCCCTAATCGCTCAGGGACCTAATTGAGGTCACCTACCAGGTGGTTAGTTTAACAGTCTGTGAGGCCTTTAAATGGTGTAAATATGAAGGGACAGCATTCTGCTGCCACATGCCACTTCCCCATTACAACTTTAGAAAAATATGTTTACAATTGATCGTATTCATTTAATACTTTTTATTCCCTGATTTAAATGTCTTCAAAAGGGGTCTTTCTTCATAAACTGAGAGGTCATTTTAAATAATGGTTTATATTTTTTGTTAAAATAGTTTGAATATGAATATTTGATCAGAAAATATTGACTGTTTTCATGTTTTTTTCCATCATCAAACCTTAATGTTTTAAATGTACGTGTTTTAATATGATAGTCTGAACTCATGTGCTGTTCTCTTTGTTTACCTTTTTTGTCTCCATTTCTTCATTGATTATCATGGGTTTAACGTCACATTGCAAAAACCTGAGGGTAATTCCCTTGGGCAAAGTCAGCCTCCGATGAGTAAGGGTGCATGAAGGCATGGTAATTATTCCACGAGAGCATCAAACCCTCGGCGGTTGACAGTGGGATGTAACACTTATTCAGTTGAGGCGAGAGCGAGTCTGTAAGGGTGGAGACTGGTATTGGGCCTGACTGACTGACCTTAAATGGGGGGAAAATGGAAGTGAGAGAGAGGAGGATCCCTCTCCCGGGATGGAGGGAATGCAATGGATGTCATGTGTACAGAATGAGATGAAACTATGTATTGAATTATTATTTGGAATAATTAAAATAATATAGGTAGAAATAAATGCATATAAATATTACCGAATTGGAAAAATGATTAGGGGGACACTTAGGCACAAACTCTGTCAAGTCATATATTACATGTAGTGCAGGCCGTTACTGTTCTTATGTCTTTTTCAACAGCATTCAAAGGTTTTTAAATACTTTTCAAGCGGAGACACAAAAAATGTTTTTTTTTTGTAAACTCACATTTGTGAATACATGATCAATATATTGATGATATGTGCCCTTTTCTCATTTATATATCAACGTGAGATAAAATCATTGTACAAAACAAATGAGCAGCATGTTACCTTTGCAATTAAACAATAAAAGACGCCCTATGACTTTCAACCATGCGACGCGTCAGTAAATCCCTGACGTCATCAGCATGCGACCAGTGTTTGCTGACAGCAAAGAAGGAGAAATGGCTGCAAGGTTATTACTCCGCTCGGCCTTCAGAGCCGCTACGACGTGCCGGGCGGCCCCGGTACCGGCTGTGACCCGCGGTATGGCGGCTGGAGGTAAGAACCGAACCGACCGCGCTGTAGAGCCGCAGAACAATACGATATCCGCTTTATGAGAGGACAGACAACGCTACCGGCGAAAGTCCCCCGGAGAACCTCATGAAACGTCTTTAATACATCAGTTGAATGAGAAGCTAGTTCTGCGTAAAGAAGGTCGATTTCTTATGATACAAGATGTTCACACAATATAATCCATATTCATCACAATAGACTATTGGAACACGTGTGTGACGACGTTTAGCGTTTTTTAGGCTTGTGTGTAGTTTGTTGTGACTTTTGGTTCAGTTTCTTCATTTTCACTAAAAACAGCGTTAAATTCATATTCATTATAATATATTATATTATATAATAAATACAAGACTGCAGATATTATGACCAATAAATGTGTAGTATCCAATCACATTTTTCCATCTGATAATAGGTACACAGAATTAAATGTAGACAGGCAACACAGGGGTCAAAATAAGGGTTTTAGTTCGAGGACGTGTGACACGGAGGAACGATGTCATTGAGTTTATAACAGTTAGAAACAAGGATTTCTCCCAGTGTTTAACGAGAAGGAACCATGATGTCTGCCAATGTTGGTGTTTAACATGAAGGATTAGTGAAAAGAGAATATATATGTCCACATGTAAGTATTGGATACTTTCCAATGTTCTGGTCTTCTTCAGGGATTCCTACTGATGAGGAACAAGCTACCGGACTGGAGAAGGTCATCATGAACGCCATGAAGGAGGGAAAGGTACAGCCCTTTGAACAATAACTGGTCTCCAAGTAGCTCTCGTACCACAGTGAAGGACGTCTATTGCTCCCGTCCCTCTAACCTGAACCGTCCTGTCCTCCAGGACCCCTACAACATGATGAAGCCTAAGGAGTACGCCGGCTCCAAGGCCGACCCCCACCTGGTTCCCTCCATCACCAACAAGAGGATTGTGGGATGTGTCTGTAAGTGGTTTGTCCTCTTGGTGCTGTGAGTCTTTTCATGTGCGCAGCACTTTAACTGTGTGTGTTTACTGTGCAGGTGAAGAAGACAACACGGCCGTGGTGTGGTTCTGGCTCCATGAGGGCGAGGCCCAGCGCTGCCCGTCCTGTGGTTCCCACTACAAACTGGTGGCCCATGAGCTCCCCCATTAGCTCCCCCATAGCTGTGTTCTGATAGAGCTCTGCTCCTCAGCTCATCTCAGATATTCCTCGGACTATCAGAACACCGCTCTTCATTATTCAGGCTGCATGATGTTATTTGGCTCTTGTCCTGGAGCTGTGACTCTTCTAATTGCTCCTTGTTGTCACCAGCTGACCTCATCAGTCTCTGCTTTACATGGTAGCAGTTAACCAGGGACCAAATCTGCTGTGTTTGGACCGCTTCCATCCAGAGACCATTTACTCCTGTTTTGTTCTACTCGCTCCACTTTCCTCCTTACATCTACCAATAAAGTCCTCCAGTGAATTTGTCTGTTGTGGATGTGCTTCACTCTCTTCTTCGTTAGGGCTCTGCATTCATCCAAGATCTCCTAATTGGAAACTTCAGAACATTTTATTCTGAAAAGTAAAATTGAATCAATTATTCTCATTTAATTGTGTTTGATTGATATCTGAGTTTGAGGAAAGTCTCCAACAATTAACCTGCACCCTGAAGGTTCACCCTAATTAACTAAAGTAGCATTCAGACTTGTTAAACCATCAGGTGATCTACTCATCAGCAGGAAACATCAGAAGAGGTCGTTAGATGTAATTTATAGAGTAGGATATATATGTGTGTGTGTGTGTGTGTGTGTGTGTATAATATATATATATTTTCATGGTCTGTTCAGTCTCAATAATTGCAAATGCACACAGTACGACTCACAAATGCAAACAGGAAAATTCACCAATATATTCCATTTACAAATACATTTCAATGCACACATAAATAAATTACGATTTATATACGTTTGTGGACTGCTTCACATTTGTGTGCGTGTTTTTTGAGACTCGTCTTACGGAGTAGATCCACAATCTTTCTACAGTGCGCTCGCTTTCCCATAACTTTGTGTTGGTAGTGGTACATGTACTTTAAATAATAACTTCACATTTTCAACCGATTTTTAAACGGTTAAAGAACTGCTTTGTTTGAGTGGGATCAGCAAACATGGGTGTTCGAACCGGTACCGATCCGCGGGCCATTCGGTTAATCATGTTTATCCACCGGACTTTCAAGACCGATCCATGAAATGTTGTCTAACATAAAAACGGTCCGTGAGGCAAAATAAGGTTGGGGACCACTGCAATAGAGAACACCCATGTTTGCTTATTCCACTCAAACAAAGCAGTTCTTTAATTTCTTCTGCATCATTAACTGGTCACAATTGGAAATATCTACATGGAACCTGTTAACCTAACTTTAGCCTCAGTTAGCTTCAGCTTCGGTGTCTCTGCACTTTTTTTATCATCTATGTCCCCATCCAGTGCATATCAGGAAACATTTATTAACAAAATATATGTAAAATATATAAAAACCCTGTTCTGTTTTGCTTTTTGTAATCAGGACTGGAACACATCCATTCCTGTCCCGACAGTGATGTAAATGAGCTCCTTGTCTGTAGGAGGAAAGATGTGGAACACACACTGTTCCAGCTGCCAGCCATGACTACCTGTTGTTGTTGTTGTTAGGTTTTAGCTAGTATTGTTTGGACTGGTAATTCTGAGCTGATCTCAGGTCTGAGGGAGGGAATGTGCACTAAGTTCATCCGATTGAGGGAGGTGGCTTTCGCCATGTTGTCACTGCCCATGGTGGAGATCCGGAAGCGCTCGTAGCTCTCTGCCATCTGGTGGACGCATCGGCTGCAGCGTCAACTTGTGCTCCCTCTGGAAGTTGCTGTTGAGAAAGCCGACAGGGTTAAGGCAGGTGGAGGCCATCACAGACAGGGTTAAGGCAGGTGGAGGCCATCACCGACAGGGTTAAGGCAGGTGGAGGCCATCACCGACAGGGTTAAGGCAGGTGGAGGCCATCACAGACAGGGTTAAGGCAGGTGGAGGCCATCTCCGACAGGGTTAAGGCAGGTGGAGGCCATCAGCGACAGGGTTAAGGCAGGTGGAGGCCATCACCAACAGGGTTAAGGCAGGTGGAGGCCATCAGCGACAGGGTTAAGGCAGGTGGAGGCCATCACCAACAGGGTTAAGGCAGGTGGAGGCCATCAGCGACAGGGTTAAGGCAGGTGGAGGCCATCAGCGACAGGGTTAAGGCAGGTGGAGGCCATCACAGACAGGGTTAAGGCAGGTGGAGGCCATCAGCGACAGGTGGCAGGCAGGTGGAGGCCATCACAGACAGGGTTAAGGCAGGTGGAGGCCATCAGCGACAGGTGGCAGGCAGGTGGAGGCCATCACAGACAGGGTTAAGGCAGGTGGAGGCCATCTCCGACGGGGTTAAGGCAGGTGGAGGCCATCAGCGACAGGGTTAAGGCAGGTGGAGGCCATCACAGACAGGGTTAAGGCAGGTGGAGGCCATCAGCGACAGGTGGCAGGCAGTGTAGATTATTATAAATAAAATGACGACCCGTAAATTAATAATTATTGTAATACGGGTAGATGTAATCCAGCGTTCTGATTGGTTGAGAGTGAGTCA
The DNA here is from genome assembly GCF_964276395.1 of Gasterosteus aculeatus. Taxonomy (NCBI): domain Eukaryota; kingdom Metazoa; phylum Chordata; class Actinopteri; order Perciformes; family Gasterosteidae; genus Gasterosteus; species Gasterosteus aculeatus. Next base: position 65,511 of record NC_135702.1, on the reverse strand, counting down.
CGGGGGGTACATTATTGAGCGATAATGTACAGTACCTGTTCACATTGACCCAAACATTCCACATCACTGGGCACTCAAAGTAACAGGTTATCTTTTGCGCGACCGTTAGTTGACATTTTAGCTTTTAGCTCGGTGGAGTCCGTTGGTAGAAGCAAGAGACAGTCACTATGTCGTAGTCAATGGGCTGCCCTGTGGCCTGTCGATTGCAGAGACCAGTGGCTCCTCATCTGAGATGTTATTTTTATTAAATACTTAATAAAAGAAAAGGTAATAATAATAATAAAAATGCGCGTTACTCCTGACCACAAGGCGGCGGTAATGTGTTGTTGAACTGCCGCAATCCGCAGTGATCCAAACAAGGAAGACAAACCAGTAAGAGAAGAGGTCCAACCCTCGGGAAGAGAGCAACGACAGAGTGGGGACGGTTATCTTACATGATTAAAACACTACGAGCAGAAGAAGACTCGCACGGATCGATAGACACGTATCGTAAACACCCAGTGCGTCATGGAGTCCTATGACATTTTAGCTAACCAGCCCGTTGTGATTGATAATGTAAGTATGATGATGTCATCCATCCACACCCCACCCGAGGCCGCCGGCTGGGGGTTAGCTGCTAGCTGTTAGCATGTCTATTGTTATTGTGGTGGAGGTAATGAATAAGGCTGACATTAGTTGTGCGGCGGTTACTCGCGTCCACAGACAGTGCTCCAAGTTACACACAACATTGTTAGCGTGATGTTATCTACAGTTATTGCATCTCCGCGTGTTTTATCCGATGCCAGCTAAAGCTAAACGTAGCATCAAGCGGCTAGCAACTAACCTGAATGTTAGCTGTCCGTGGTCCTTCAGCTCTAGCGTTACACATTTTCGTAATGCTAAAGTTTAATTAGATGCGTTGGCCATAGGAAGCTAGCCTTGTATAACGTAACGTATGTTTGTGGTTGTCTGTGAGAAGTGTCATTAGAGCTCCAGCTCCTCCCCTGACTACCAGAGATCATTTCTTCATGTTATTCTCATGCAGACTTATTTGCAAGAAAAAAGTGAACACTTGTTTAAAATGTTGCATTTCCGTAAGTTATTGTGCATCAGTTTATAGTTGGTGATTGAATCGACGGTCCTAATAACAATAATCTCAATAATGTATAATCATATCCAAACACTACGCAGGGGAGGGTTGGTATCGTAATATATAAATGTGTTTATACACATATCTATATCTGGAATCCCTAATCGGGTCACCAGGTTAGGGTTACCTTGGAAAATAAAGGCTGCGCATGATGTTATGTGTCTAGTGTCGGCCTCACTCATGGAGGAGGAGGACTAAGCGCTTCTGCAGACAAATGTTGTCTGTGTGAGCCTGCTGAGTGGAGCATGAGCGCTTCAGGCTGGGTCTCATGACGATGGGAGATTAAAGCATAACTCTGTGGTGTCACATCCTTCTCTTTTCAGGGGTCAGGGGTTATCAAAGCTGGTTTTGCTGGTGACCAAATCCCCAAATACTGCTTCCCTAACTAGTAAGTGTTTCTTGACCTTTTCAAATAACTTCAAATCAACCAATCTGCTCAGTGTTTACAACTTTAGGGGCGTGGACAGACGCTCCAGAAGGGGGAGGGGTAGTACTCTCTTGCGTTGTGTTAATATCCCAGCACACTTGAGTCACTGTTTGACTCCAACCTGCCGTTTATTGCAGGGTCAGTCTACAGGTGTAATCTGTCTGCATACAGGAGGTAGCGTCCTCATAACAGACCTTGTGAGACCTGTCAAGGCAAATAAACAATGTAAGCTAACTGTTGATTAACATGTTACAACGGAACTTGCTACAGATCAACTTGCCACTTAAGACCGCATGTGGCGGACTGACATTATGACACTGGGTACCACGCCCACGTCTGCTAGAGCGTGACCGCGCACCCGCCTGTCTCTGTATCTGTAGTGATGGTTAGTGGAATCATTAACCCTGTTACACGAGGACTGGACAATTGTACACGTGAAAAAAATAAATTCCAGACTTTCTAACCCTCACCCCTTGTTCAATGGCAGGGGAAACACTCCCGCTGATTGTTTTTACCGTTGTCATCTCCATTAAAATGTTTTTCTTTGTTTGACTAACAGTCTACATTCTGAAGTTTGTATAAATATGTTGAACATAGAAAAGCAGAAGCTTCTCTCATCTCCAGATGTTGTGACTCAACAATAAGTTGACAATGTATGGTGTTGTTTCAAGCTTCTTGACTCCTCATGTCTCTGATGCAGTGTGGGACGTCCGAAGCATGTGCGCGTGATGGCTGGAGCCCTGGAGGGAGACCTCTTCATCGGGCCCAAGGCAGAGGTAACGCCCCTCATATCATTCTGTGGATGAACAACTGAAGAACTCAGTGGTTCTGTCTAGAGCAGCGATTCCCAAAGTGTGGGCCGCGGCCCCCTGGTGGGCCGCGAGAGGTAATTTACAATAAATAAATAAAGTTTTTTAATTTTCAATTTTTAAAAGTTTGAAATTAATCTAAAAATATTTATGATGCGGCACATTAGTTATGTGAAATATTAGTTGATGAAGCACAAACAATCTAAACGGACAGATTAATAAAACAATAAGGCTCTCGCTGGAAACCTGCTCTTATCCGCCTGTCGTTGTTCAACAAACGCGGCGCCCTCTTGTGGTATTAAAGTCAATATACTGCATTTTCCGCACTCCAAGGCGCACTTAAAAGGCTTTAATTTCCTCAAAACGTGTCTTATAATCCGGAGCCCCATATATATATATATATGGATCAATTGGTTAATCGGTGCGTCTACGACGGCGAGATGCTGAGCGAGATACGGAGCTGCTTTCAGGGCGCGTCGGAGAAACAAAGCTGTTGTTCTCGCCGAGCACTTCATGAGATTAAAGAGCGAGAGACGGCGCCCTTTTCTCTACAGTAGCTGAACCATCTTAACGGGGAAAATAAGTTATTCTAAAAGCAGCCGAAGATTTATGGCGAGGGGAGCGGACGCACCTTGCGGCATCGATGGGACCCTGAACGCACCGTCTCCACCTTACTGTCAGAAAGAACAACAGCGAGCGCGTAGAAAACTCCTTCGAGTGCGAGCAGAGATTCTCCTCGCGAGCAACGAAGCTCACGTTTCACAAGCGAGCAAATACCTCGCGGAGACAGACTTTTGCTCGCGGATGTTTGATTTTGGTTAAATTCTTTAGGTCATTTAATCATTATGATTTGATCAGAGTTGTTTGGGTGGGCCGCAAAAGATTTTCAGATTTCATATTGGGCCGCGGCATTCTTGAGTTTGGGAACCGCTGTTCTAGAGTATACGATTCCAGAGGAGTGAGCAATGTGTACTTTATGCAGACATAATACTTTGTTACTTTTGGTGTTGGGGTTAAGCCTTCAGTAACATTTCATAGCTGTAGTTGATGTTCTTATGTCATGTGTGTTTGGACCTCTGCAACCCTGACCCAGGAGTACTTGGTTAAAGACTGCTGTGATAGGCGAGCATTTTAGATTACATTTAAGAAGTGACCTTTATCTTTATGAAGGCAACAAAGTAGTTTTGATATATGAGCTCTAACTTCACAGGTAATTCTAATCACTCCTCTCTGTAGTGGAGATTGGTTTGTGGTGTTTAATCATTGACACCTTCAATCTTGGAGCAGATCAGAGTTAAATTCTTTATATTTTTGATCTGGTCTTCATTTGCTTCTTAAGTTAAAGGTGAAGTTAGTGATGTTGTCTCTCGCTCTACATCAGGAGCACAGAGGCCTGCTGTCGGTTCGCTATCCAATGGAGCACGGTATTGTGAAGGACTGGAATGACATGGAGAGGATCTGGCAGTACGTGTATTCCAAAGAGCAGCTGCAGACTTTCTCTGAGGAGGTGAGATCCTCCTCCTCCTCCCCCTCGATAAGATTCCCCCATGTTGTTGTGTCTCAATCCATCTCTTTGTTCCTCTTTCGTAGCATCCTGTGCTGCTGACTGAAGCTCCTCTCAACCCCAGCAAGAACAGGGAGAAGGCTGCAGAGGTCTTCTTTGAGACCTTCAATGTTCCTGCTCTCTTTATCTCCATGCAGGCGGTCCTCAGCTTGTGAGTTCATGAGTGTTTAGAAATGGTGAAGAGCAGTGTTTTCCCTAGGTTTACAGGTTTGGGGGGGTGGACAACAGTGTGTAAATGTGGCCTATGTTCCATGCAGGTACGCAACAGGTCGCACAACTGGTGTGGTGTTGGATTCGGGTGACGGAGTGACTCACGTGGTTCCCATCTACGAGGGATTTGCCATCCCTCACTCCATCATGCGCGTAGACATCGCTGGCAGAGACGTGTCGCGGTACCTCCGTCTGCTGCTGCGTAAGGAGGGGTACAACTTCAATACGTCGGCCGAGTTCGAGGTGGTCCGCACCGTCAAAGAGGTGAGGGGGAGGGTTTACCTGAGGTATCATTCCTTCTGAGTTATGTGTAATAGTTTATTGTAAATATGAGTTATGCACACTCCTAACCCAAACCCCAATCTCTGCAGAGAGCCTGCTATCTCTCTCTCAACCCTCAAAAGGACGAGACCTTAGAAACCGAGAAGGCCCAGTACGTGCTGCCTGATGGAAGCACTTTGAAAGTGAGTTGACTTTAGATATCTCCATCTAGCCCCTCTCATATGAAACCAATCACAGACCCAGAAACCTGACCCCGTTTCAGATCGGTCCGGCCAGGTTCAGAGCTCCTGAGCTGCTTTTCAGGCCCGACCTGATTGGAGACGAGAGCTTAGGGATCCACGAAGTTCTGGCCTACGCCATCCAGAAGTCTGACATGGACCTCCGACGCACCCTGTTCAACACCATTGTGCTGTGTGGGGGCTCCACCCTCATCAAAGGTAAGGGGACACACCTCTCTCTCTCACACACACACACACACACACACACACACACACTCTGAACAGGTCCTCTCTGTTTCAGGCTTTGGGGAGCGACTACTAACTGAAGTAAAGAAGCTGGCTCCTAAAGACGTGAAGATCAAGGTGAGTCTCTTTCTCTGAACTTATATTTATAGCTACTTCACTAAATTGTATAGAATTCTGAATTTTAATTTATTGTCTTTCAGATTTCTGCTCCTCAGGAGAGGCTCTACTCCACGTGGATCGGGTAAGAATTCCGAACTTCAGTTTCTTCAGGGCAGAAGAGTAATATTGGAAGTATTTTGTGAGATTTACTTTAGTAAGTTCACACAGAGTGTAGAGCAGTGGTGTGAAAGCAATTTAAGTAAGGGGGCCTCAGACTGTCCCCTTTGACCTCAAATGGGCCAGCCTAGTGAATCATGAGAACATGAAGGGGAACTTGTGGATTGATTTTTTGTGACCGTAATTGTCCTAAAGTCTTTCATCAATTTTTATGATCTTATTACCCAACTAGAATATCCTGTCATACTACATGAGTTTAACGTAAAAGAGTCTTCATGACCGGGGTCATTGATTCACAACAGCACTTCTGGACCTTCACAATTACATATTTAAATGTCGATCCGACCTTGAAAAGGGAAGCATGTTCTGCACTGACATGAATGATAAAAGGAGAATAATTGGTCCTCTCCTCCCGGCAGCGGCTCTATTCTAGCGTCGTTGGACACTTTTAAGAAGATGTGGGTGTCAAAGAGGGAATATGAAGAAGACAGAGCTCGTGCCATCCACAGGAAGACCTTCTAGTAGGCTCTGCCTCCAGAACTGCCCTCAAATGTCCGTCACCATTTTGAGGCAGACTCTCAGACTCTCGACATCTCTGGGATTCTCTGCATCATCTTTTATTAACCGCTAAACCCCGTTAGCCTGCCCATTGCTACCCCCCCGCCCAGAGAGCACATTCATTCATGTGTGCTAGTCCTCCTGCTGTAGTGTTTACTACAGGCGGCTTACTCTACTTTCATTAGTCCACTCTGAAGTATTTAAGCTCTGAAAGGCCTGAAACATGATATGTCAATAAACCTCAATGTTGTCTTTTTGTGTTTTTGCTACTGTTTAAATATTCATTCCAGACTGCAGACTTTGGTTTTTATCTGATGTGTTATTGATCAAAGGTTTAAAGTACTATAGCAGTGCTGTATATTGCTCCAGTGAAACAAAAAAATAATCCGGCCTGAACCGAAAAGTCAAACTTAGTGTAGCTCATATGTTTCATTTTGTTATTACCAATGAAATGTTTTACTTAAACATCACATGTCTGTGTTGAGGTTGAAAATGTTGACTCAGATTTTTTTGATTAAAGGAAGAGTAGAAAAAAAACTTGATTTACATCTTTTAGTTCCACTTTTACTTGAAGAAATCTGTTCATGTCCCACAGAGCAATGGTTTATTCTCAAACTTACTTGCGTCCTTTTCTTGTTTCCCCTTCCTCTGTTCTAAGGAGACATAAAGGGTGAAAGGTGTCCTTGTGTGCGTTAAAGTCAAACTACCACAACACTGTAAGATAACAGACTAAACATGTACAATTCTGTTGGCTTTTCAATGAAGCATTCTGCTTACCTTTGACCCACAGAGACAAATCCAGTTAATTCATCTTCTGAACCAGAAGAACCAACCCTGGTCGGTTGTTTTTGTGATGGTAAGGTTAAAGGGTTAGAAAGTCACTGAAAAACTCCAGTTTACCTCGAAAGCTGTTGCTGATAAAAAAAAAACATAAAATCATCAGGGTTAGATAACTGGGCCTGAAGAGTTAGGTTCTGTGAATGGATCGGGTCCAGTCTGCATCCCAACCCGCACTCTCCGCTCTGCATTTGCCAAACTGCTTGTTGCTCGTCACTGAGAGCAAAACACTCGACAAAATCACGACTCTTTGCTGTCCTCCTCCGAAAGGGTGGAACGAGCTCTCTGAAGATGGTTGTCTAACCCAGAACATTACCTCTTAATGGTAATCACTAACTAACTACACTATCAACCACTTAAGGGTCAGATAATCATTACATTAACTCTTAATGCCTCATTGAAAGTTGATATTTGATCATCTCTAACCCTACACTATCAATCGCTCTGGAATCTGGTCTGGCATTGTGCTTATGGCCACGTTTTTATTGTTCAACTTGGATATGAGAGTCATGATCATATGAGATGATTGTCTTTCTGTTTGTACAAATTACGTAATACCAATAAGTTGTTATTAGTGATGAGTGGTGCAGAAAGTGTAATGGATGCCTATTTAAATCATTTCAAATGTGCCAGGTGCAACATTAAAGTGATGAGAATGGTTAATACATCAATCATTTGATTTTTGCTTTTACTTAATTTAGATTACATTTTAATATAATTCGAGGGGTGAGGTATAGTATAAGGTCAAGGTTGTAAAGGGTTAGGCTACATAAATAATACAGTAGAAGTCAAGGAGCAGAATTTAGATTGCATGATTTCCCACACGCCCTGAATGCAGCATGTAGCGTCACTGACACCGACCAATCAGATAACGTAGCTGCTAAAAGCTTAGCTCGTCTTCTGTAGCTAGCATAACTGTACGAGGCTGTAAACACATTCTATATTCGGATATATTCCTCTTTTCCCGGTAGGAGACTTTTTCTATTTATATATAAACTGATGGGGTTCGAGGGCAGTTGTCATAGGGGTCAACTTAGCTTAGCTTACTAGTTGACTTTAGCTCAATATAAAAGTAGGGGACGACCCTCAGTTCAAGAGAACTAACGTTAGCTCTTAGCATTTGCAGGGTTAGTAACGTTACCTGTAGTGGGCCTTTTATTTCCTCCATAAATTGTAGTACTTCTTATATACAGTCTCTGTGTACTTATGAATCACAGTACTATAGTACTTCTTATATAAAGTATTTGTCACCTACAGTACTTCTTATATACTACATAGACTGTAGTACTTCTCATATACAGTCTGTGTACTTTGTTACTTATATACAGTCTATTTGTACTGTAGTACTTTTTATATGTATCTCGGATAAACGGCTCCAGTCAACACATTTTCTCTCAATTTAATGAGAAAGTGTTTGACTGGTACATGTGTGATATAAACGGAGAGGTTATATACATACACATCTGTGTGTATACAATACACTTTAATATATATGTATATCTCTGCAAAGTTCAAAGGTCATAGCTGTGGTCTGTGTGTACTGTAGTATTTCTTATACATAGACATTAGTACTTCTTATACAGTGTACTGCAGTAGCCTAAATGTTATTTCTATCTCTCTGGAGAGGTCATAGGTCATTGCCACAGGCTGTTCATGGTGACCTCCGGGAGAGAAGATCCTCATCATCATCATCATCATCATCATCATGTCCTTAACTGAGGAGAAGCCTGAGAAGTGAGACTCAATCATTATATTCTGTTAACTAAAAGTTTTTTTTATTATCATTTTTTTAATACAACAAAATTCTGTTTGGTAGCACAAAGTCAGCCAGTAGCACAAACAATATACGATAGATAGAGATAAGATAGAGATAAACCGGAGGAATAAGTTAATAATACCAAAGACAAAAATACAAAACGTGAATAAAAAAATGACTGAAGTACAAAATACTTCAGTAATAAATTAAAGCTGCAAGCAGCGATGGCCAGGTCCTCCCTACTCCGCAGGTCGGGGCACTGGCCGGAGGGCTGAAAACGCAGCCAAGAACTCCTGCGGCCGTTGGACAAAGCGTCCAAGAGTCAGTCAGTCGCTAACCATAAGGAGCGACACCAGAAATGCCGCTTTGCAAATTTTCATCTTTAACATCCAACTTTCTTCAAAATCTCATTCACAAGACTACTTCTGTTCAGTTGCAGATTGGATTTAAAAGGAAACAATCAATAGTTAGATCATTTCACTTCAGATTGATCGTACACATCCCCATGGTGTCACTCAGGGATAAGCAGGACATTATGATGTACCATTCCAAAATTAAAGCCTTTCAAAACACCATTCATGAGCCAATTTCCTTCAAAGTCTCAATTACAAGATTACATCTGGTCAATTTCAGATTAGATCTAAAAGGAAACACAGTGCACAGTATTTCCACTTCAGGCAGAGACTACACATCCCCACGGTGTGACCCAGTGATAACCAGGACATTCTAATGTACCATTTTAGAAGTGTGTGTTTTTCACAAAATTCAAAATGGCGGAAAATGTAGTTCGCCGCATTTGCATACCATGATTGACTTTTTGCAGAGCAGATGTCAATCGGACATTGGGGGGTGGAACTGGCCTAGTGTGGTACTATGAGGGACGCTATAGGGACATTTCTTGATACCCAAATGCGAGACCCCCAAATTGTCACATTTTTGAACAGTCCTGAGTGTAGAGGCTACAGCTCTGGGGACGAAGCTGTTCCTCAGCCTTTTTGTGCGTGTTTGTATGCTTTTCCCTGATGGCGGGGGGACAAACAGACCTGGCTGGGTCGGCTCCTTGCTGATGTTGCTAGGGCTGCAACTAACGATTATTTTTTCGATTAGTCGACTAATCTAACGATTATTTACCAGTGTAGGAGCGTGGAAACAAACAAAGAGGCAAGTATTCCTTTTGGCTACAACGCGTGACCGTTTATTCCCATTCAATAATTTTGGATTTTGAACTTCAAATGTATTTGAGTAACAAGTTGATACAAATGTAATCATAATAATAAATACATTGAATAGTAATACAAAATGTGAAAATATGCGTTTAAAAGTAAAGAGAAAGTGGAAATAAAGTTTTAAAAGTAACTCAATAGCAATAAAATCAAGTGACGAGCATGTTGAGGATGTTCTCTGCCTCCTTCATCTGAGTGCACGAGCCTCTGAAGGACAAACTCGTGCACGTGCCTTTGCTAAGTACTAAAGGAGAAAGACAAAAACACAAAGCTTTAATGATCACGTTGTAGGCTTTAGTTTTTTTTATTATGCTGGAGTAGATGTCTCGTATTTGTGTTGAAATTATTTTTGTGTTTGAAGAGTGCTAACAAAAAGACAGGCTACAATAATTCACTGATTTACTGCACTGCATTTAACATAATAGCGTTAGCAAGCATCCTCCGTCAGACGTTCTAAAAGACTAACAAATTGTAGCACTTAAATTGCACTTATAACGCTATCTATAGCAATTTGTAAATTGGCTTATTTGAGGAAATTGCACTTTCTTGTTTCTTGTTCTTCTGAGTTTGTATCCTTATGGTTGAATGCACTTATTGTAAGTCGCTTTGGATAAAAGCGTCAACTAAATGACATGTGATGTAATTTTCTGTTCTCCAACACGTGAGTGTAAACCTTACGATAAGCTAACAAGGCTAGCGTTACTTTAGTTAGCTAAACTTACCCACGAGGAGGCTTTTTTGACTCTCACGTTCAACTTGATAAACTTGTTCTTTTCCTTGGTGCATGTAGACAATAGAAGCGATAGCGCCCCCAGCATGTCCTGCGATGTATTGCAATGCTGATGGAAAAAGATCCATAGCTCTTTCTAATATATGACGCGTCGACGATAGAAATCCGCGTTGACGATAGAAATCCGTGCCGACGATTTTTTATTACCGCCGATTACGTCGACTAATCGTTGCAGCCCTAGTTGTTGCTGGCCTTCTTGTGTAGACTGCGAGCATACAGCGTGTCCAGAGTCTGGAGCTTGGTCCCTATGATCCTCTGGCTGACTATCTGGGCCAGGTCTGTGTACCACACGGTGGCGCTGTAGCAGAGAATTGTCTCGATGGTGCTCATGTAGAAGTTGATCAGCAGCTGAGAGGTGAGTTTTGCTTTCTTGAGTTTCCTCAAGAAGAAGAGCCTCTGTTGGGATTTTTTCACCAGGTGGGAGGTATTGATGGTCCATTTGAGATTCTTTGTTATGTGGGTTCCTAGAGATTTGCTTTCACTCACACTCTCCTCCTTCTCCCTGTTTATGTGGAGAGGAGGAGGTGTGGTCTTCCTGGTTGTCCTGAAATCCACGATGATCTCTTTGGTCTGTAATGTGCCTCCTTGTTGTCTGATATCAGACCTACTGAAGTGGTGTCATCAGCAAACGTCACTATAGTGTGTAGGACTGCATGGGTTTGCAGTCATTGGTGTGAGTGTGAAGACGGCCGGACTGTGCAGGCAGCCCTGTGGAGCTCCTGTGTTCTGGATGAAGGTGGAGGATGCCATTCTGACGGTATGTGGATAATCCAAGGTTATTGAGTTTGTCTACCAGTTTATGGGGGACTATTGTGTTGAAAGCGGAGGAGGAATCAATGTGTTTGGATGCTCCAGGTGGGTCAGGGGTGTGTGGAGTGCCATTGTCACAGCATCTTCCTTGATCTGTTTCCCCGGTAGGCAAACTGGTGGCTGTCCAGATCATTGAGGTTGTTACCCTCGATTTGGATATTACAAGTCTCCTAAAGCACTTTATCATAATTTTTGTCAGGGCTATTGGGGTAGTTGTTGAGACATATGTCCGTTTGTCTTTTGGGCTTGGGGGTAATGGTAGTGTGTTTGAGGCATGTGAGTACAACAGACTGTTGCTGTGATTGGCTAAAGATGTTGGTAAACACCCCGGCTGTTGGTCGGCACATGACTTCACTGTACGGTCTGGTACCCTGTCTGGTCCTGCTGCTTTGGTGATCTTCATCACAGTGGATCTCAGCAGGTAGCAGTGTAGGACAAGTGCAGGGTGGTGTGGTTGCAGTTGTCACTTTGATGGTGTTGTTGTCAAAGCGAGCAAATAACTTGTTGAGGACATCAGAGAGGGCGGCATCATGGCTGGTCTGTGAGGTGCGTTTTTGTAGTCTGTTAAGACTTTGATGCCTCTCCACATGCTGCGCGGGTTGTTTCAAAATGCCCCCCGGTACGCTGCTGGTATCTGCTTTTGGCTTCTTAGATGCTTTTCTTCGGTTCTTTGTGGGCATTGCTGTAGGCCAAGCTGTCTCCTGACCTGTAGGCAGCATTTTGTGCTTTAAGCTGAGACCGTTCATTCCTGTCCAACCATAGTTTTGGGTTTGGCAACACCTTGATTGTTTTGGTGGTGAGCATGGTCTCATTGCAGTAGACTATGTTAGTCAAGTCAGATGAGCGGTATTCCTTCAGGTCTGTGCTCTGTGCGAACAGGTCGCTGTCTGTGTTTTCAAAACAGTCCTGCAGCAGAGAAGTGGACTCTTCCCTCCAGACTTGGACGGTTTTGACAGTTGGTCTTGTTCTGCAGATCAGGGGTTTATAAGATGGGTCATTTTTATTGAGATGTGGTCTGACCGTGATGATGAAGTTGTATATGCGTCTGGGATATTTGTAAAACGTTTTACATTTTTGTACAGTTTGGGCATTACAGTCTTAAAATCAATTTGATCAGTCTCCTGCTATGATCACAGCTCCCATCTTGGTTTCTAATCTTTTGTGATTTATACAGAACATCTAGAACATTTAAGCCGCTTGTATTTCTTTGATACGTCCTGTGTAAGTGTCTGTGTCAGTGGTTAACCTCTGACCTCTTTAAAGCCTGTTAACCTTATCAACTCCCTGTGGCTGTGTATCCAGTCACACACACACACACACACACACTGCCAGAGATAAACACACAGAGACACAGTTGGTACCACTGTGTGTCTCATCATGTGTGTGTCTGTGTGTCCCTCTAGACACTGCTGGGTGTGCTTCGCCTCTGAGAGAGACGACCTTAATGCCGACTGGGTGAGCCCCTGCAGGTGTAAAGGATCCACTAAATGGATCCACCAACTGTGTCTTCAGCGCTGGCTGGATGAGAAGCAGAAAGGAAACGGTGGAGGAGCAGTGAGCTGTCCTCAATGTGGCACCGAATACCACATCTCCTTCCCTAAGATGGGTAAGTTGGGGTCCAAGTCTCAAACCTTAACCTGTCATCCGGAAGAACTTCTGTAGACAATACAAGTGCATCTCAATCAATTGATATATCATCTAAAATATAATTGATCTCAGTAAGTCAAGTGCAAAAAGTGAAACACAGATATTACATAGATCCATTATACACACGGTGATGTATTTGAAGTCTTTTTGTTCAAATTTGGCTGATTATGGCATACAGCTAATGAAAAGCCCAGATTCATTATCTTAGAAAGTTAGAATTTTTCATAGCCTAATTAAAAAACAATTATGTTGTTGCGGTATGTCCTACTGAAAGGTATGTAACAGTGCACAGTATGTACTCATGAAACTCGTCAGCGCAGGGAAGCGTGAAGTGCTCTAAAGTTTCCTGGTGCTGCGCTAACTTTGGACTTGATTAAACACAGTGGACCAACAAATCGCCACCGCTCACAATATTCTCATGTTCTGAGATACTAATTCTGGGGTTTTCATTAGATGTAAGCCATGATGATCAACATTTAAACAAATAACCGCTCCGTTTATATCACTATGTGTGAAATTAATCTACACAACATAATACATTGAATTACTGAAATAAATTCTGATTATATTCTAATTCATTGAGATGCCCCTGTAATTCCTCTCCACACATTCTTTAAAATAGCAACCATATGCAACTAAAGTACAAAATAGGTTTTAGTCGCAAATAAGACAAAACACCCAATACCGCAAACCAAAGTATTTTTTAATTATTCTTCTGGAACGTTATCTTCTATCTTTCTTTGCTTTCTGCAGTAGAAGCAGTGTTCAGCAGTGTTCTCGTCTGTCTTTAGGCCCCTTGGTGTTTCTGCTCCAGCAAGTGGACAGAGCACTCTCACGGATCAGTCCATTTGCTGCTGTGGGGGTGATGGTCGGCACCATCTACTGGTCAGCCGTCACATACGGAGCTGTGACTGTCATGCAGGTCCACACTATGTATTGCAGAGGGGTAAGGTGAACCTAGAGTGCTGCACTGTGCTGACCTCTTGCTCTTGCTCCAGGTCGTTGGACACAAGAAGGGTCTTTACTTGATGGAGCGAGCCGACCCGCTCTTCCTGCTCATGGGGCTGCCCACTATCCCTGTCCTGCTGGTGCTGGGAAAAATGATCCGCTGGGAGGACCATGTGGTGAGGCTGCTGCAGAGGTACTCATACAGAGGGAAGCTGCCGCCAGGTACACACACACACACACACACACACACACACACACACACACACACACACACACACACGACTGTGTGAGTTAATTAATTATTGGTTTTGGCCAACAGATACAATTTTCAATTGCGTGCAATCACATGAATCTCTGTGATTTAATTGCATTGTAATGTGCGAAATTCAGCAATGAATCCAAAAGTTGTGTGTTGCGTACTTTTATTTTAAAAGTACTGCTATATGAACAAATACACTAACATTTGGCTGGCAAACACATTAAACAAATAAGGTGTTTCTTAACGGCAGCATTCCCTTTACACAGCAGCAAGTACAATATTGTAAATCTCAACTTAAATATTAATGTAATCAAATCAAATATGAAACACTCCCCCCCCCAAATGATTATATTGGCTAAGGCGGGGGTGACGCCCCTGAATAATAATAATTAAGATAAAGCGTGTTGTGTGATAATTGTCGGCGTCAATTAATTGACTCATTTATATATATATATATATATACACATGAGATTATAGTCAATATCTACCTGCTGCACACCAGGGGCCAGTCGTTACCTGTCCAGAGTCCCTGCTGAAGGTATCGCTGCAGGAGACCACCTGTCTGTGTCCAGGACTCTGTGTGGAGCCCTCATCTTTCCCTCCATTGCCAGTGTGGTGGGCCGGCTGCTCTTTGTACGGATGCCTCCTAATCTTCAGCGCACTTTGCTGGTGAGTACAAAGGATATGATATGCAACAGTGCTTATATCTGGAGTAGATGTCCTTCAGCATCGAGACCTTTTTTCTTCCTCTGTCCACATAGGGCGGCATGGCCTTTGTGTTGATTAAAGGAGTTCTAAAGGTGTATTTCAAGCAGCAGCAGTGCGTCATTCAGGCCAGCAGGAACATACTCAACTACCCAGAGAGGAGCGCAGATGAATCCAACGAATCTGAAGACGAGGACACAGAGGACAGTGGGAATGAATAGTCGTACAACATGGAGAGAGACTGTTGGCCGAGATGATGGTACAAAAGATCAATGTATGTTGTATCTGGAGCTTCCAGAGATTTGGGACAAAGTATCATGACTCACTTCTCAAACAATGTTTGTTGCCTTAATTCTGTGATCTTTGCCCCAAGTCTCAAATTGGTGACAGTTTGTCTTATTCTAACAGCAAAGGACAGCCAATCCTGTTAAAGCACATCAAACCTAAGCAACTTCATTTTACCATTAAACACACAAGTCCAAAGGGTAAGAGTTTGGGTAAGAACGGGAGTCTGCTTAAAGTATGTTAATATTATATTACAATACGATTCATGGCCTTATCCTTTTATATGCTGCCCAAATATAGATGGATAAGTCTTGAGTGAAGCTCAGGTGTTTACCGAGTTAAGGTGTGTGGCATATGGTCATTGCTTGTTGTGGTATTTTCACTGCAAGTTAATGAGTGTGAGATACACGTTTATTGATCATCCTCACCTAAGGGCTCTTTGGGATGTTTGTATGAGGTACTTCTCTAAAGTTAGGCTTTTAATACAGTGGTTTGAGTTAGGAGTACAAAAATGTTCTGCTGTGACATTTAAAAGATGAAAACGAATCACCAATTGTTTCCACGGTTAAAAAGTCTTTGAAGAGCCTTTGAAGTGAACACAGATAACCGCTTCAGCTGTAAATATCTCTCTGAAAGCTGGGTGTGGTAGTTTATTATGTGTATACGATTAATGGACGTCATCTAACTACAGGTCAATATTTACCCGTTCACCCACTCACATTCACACTAACCAGGATCTCAACTAGTCATTCATTCCCTCCAGCACAGCTGTGGGGATCTATAAACCCGAAGCCCCTGTAGACCGCTGTACGTCGGAGCAACAGCTCTTACTATAATGAGTTTCATAGAACTCTGTACTGTAGTAATATACTGAGTAGAAGTACCTCATACCACCATAAATTGAACACAGAACGGGATGAGCACCGGACTTTAGCATTAGGCCCATGCAGACCTCTACTATTTATATAAATCTATATATAGATAGCCATATATGTCTATATATTGAGTATATTGAGTTTACGGTATCAAGGTTGTTGATGTAATGGATTCAAAATGTTCCCTGTTGTTTCTTCCCACAGGTTTTAAAGATGTGTCAGTGTCTGGGCCTCAAGGTTCTGACTGAGTGGTTTCTTGTTTAATCAAAGTGTGCTGTTGTTTCTCACAGACTCAACCAGCGGAAGTGCTGTTCTATGAACTTTGACCTCACTGCTATAGCGAGGCAATGGCTTAAGTGATTGTAATATCGAATGTTCCCGCAGCAGATAGAATAGTTTTATTGATTGTTTGTTTTCTCTGCACATTTTGAATATGTTCAATGAAAATAAAAGTTTCGGATTCATCATTGGTTCGAAGCCCTTCATGCCGTGTAAAATGAAGACAAATAAATGATTGATTGTTGAGATAAAAATAAAACTGGTGATCATAAGACTGAGGATACATCCACTCTAATACGTTTTCGTATTAAAACGCATATGTTTCACTACGTTTACACTTAGCGTGCACACTACGTCTGCATTTTCAAACACCAAAAACGGATCAGTTTGATGTTGGTTGGGATTGATTCCAGTAATTGTGAGGAAAAAAAGTATGTGTCTAGTATGACAAAGAATATAATATATACAGATGTCATTTTTGGTTATGTGTTCCTAGTAGATTAGATTAGATTAGATTAAATTCAACTTTATTGTCATTGCACAGGGTACAAGTACTGAGGCAACAAAATGCAGTTTAACATCCAACCAGAAGTGCAAAATAGCAGAAAGTGCAGAGTGTGCGCATATGTAAAGTGTAATAAGTGAATAAATAGATATGTACAGTAAGAAATAGTTGTGCAATATGAACAGTAAGAAATGGATATACAATAACAGTGCAAATGTTCAGTGGCTGTAGGAGGGTGTGTGGCAGTCAAGCCAGGGTAGAAGTACAGTCACTGAGGGAGATGTGTGTGTGTGGGGGTGGGGGCAGAGTTCAGTAAAGTGACAGCCGCAGGGATGAAGCTGTTCCTGAACCTGCTGGTCCTGGAACGGCGCACCCTGTAGCGCCTCCCAGAGGGGAGGAGGGCAAACAGTCTGTGGCTGGGGTGAGAGCTGCGTGCCCTCCGCAGACATCTCTTGCTCTGGACGCCTCAATGGTGGGGAGTGAGGAACCGGTGATGCGTTGGGCAGTTTTCACCACCCTCTGCAGTGATTTACGGTCCGCGACAGAGCAGCTGCCGTACCGTACTGAGATGCAGTTTGTAAGGATGCTCTCTATGGTACAGCGGTAGAAATTCTCTAGAATCTGAGGAGACAGATGGGCCTTCTTCTACTTTATAGTAATATTTATTGGGTCATTAATATATGAACATAAATATTACATTTGCATTGCATTTTGAGAAGGAGAGCAGTTATCCACATTTAATGTTTCTTATAATTGCAATCAGTACACCCAAAATGGGTAAAATTTAGTCAATGCATTATAAAACTAGCTCATGAAGAACGGAGCAGTCATGACTGAATGTGTGAGAAAGAAGCAGATTTGAAACCAGTTGTAATTAAAAGATCACGCAGAAATGTCTCTTGATCCTTTTAGTAACGCGTAGTCTTGTGACACTTTTTGAATTCCAGCATCATGAACACTTATTATTATTATTATTATTAATTTATTATTATTATCCTAATGCCTTATCTGAATCATTAACAAGCTTCAGTGGACAGGTGATGAAGACAGATCTTGGAGTCAAGTAATGAATATCTCATTTATTGTGCGTCTGTAGATGTTAAGGGTTTTATTTTAGTTTCCTCGCAGAATTTAAGGCTTTTACAGAGCCAAGTCAACATTTATTTATTATTGAAGAGGTATTGGTATCATTGTTGTCATCAGCATCATATGATATATCTAGGCCTTATATGTGAAATGTGATAAATAAATTCGAATGAATAATTTTATCACCAATGATGTGAGACACTTGTTCCTTTTCTCCTCTCGATACAGGGCATGATTTGGACCTCACTTGGCCTGCACAGGTGGGTGGTGTCCCTACGTGCAGAGGACCAGTGCAGTTTAAATGAGACCGGACCTGAGCTTATTGGACCGTGGGAATTGTGAACCTGGTCCATACATGACACTTGTGTATTTCCCCATCAATAAAACGTGTGAAACTTTAATAACTCTTTGTGGGAGTCGGCCACCTGGTTGCCGGACCGCCGCAATCCAACGCTCCAAAGCCTGAGCTACTTGGACCCCGTGCAGGTGTACTTTGGGCCTACATTGTACACCTGTGCAATTTTCCTGTCAAATAAATCACCTTGCCCAAAGAGCGGTCAACAAAGCATATCCTTGTTGTGGTCATAATCAACTTTCTACTGAAAGGGAATATTTCCAAAACATCCTTCACCATTCCCACCGTAGCAAATAAGATAACAGAAAACTATAGAAAACGGGGGAAATCTTTAAGCCTGGAATACATGATACATTCAGTTGAAGAAGGTTGTGCCAATGTTACCAGTATTTTTTCAGATGGGGAAAGTATAGAGAGCAATGCCATTTTAAATTGTTTTTTTTAAATGGGAGTTCTCAAAACTTGGGCAAGGATATTGAGGTTAAAATTGCTTCCGTTCTGCTTAAGTTAGAAACTCTTGCTTGGGTCGAATCCAGCTGTAGATTAGATTTTGCAGGAGTTTAACTATTTGATTGGTTCTGTCTGTGCCGATTACTCAAAAGACTATTAGCCAAGCATTAAGATATAATGAATGCCAGTTTCACCAGTCAGTTGTTTATTCTGACTGATGAGAGAAACCTTGTTAGAAGGTGATACAGGTCAACTTTCCAGTGCCTGGAGGGCAGGGGTTTACTTAAGGACCCACTTTAATGTAGTGGAACTAGTAGAATATATACTCGACCAAAAGAATGGTAAGTAAATAAATGTTTCCACTCTTCACATTGATGCTCTTAACAAGGATATCTAAAATCCTCTAAAACAAAGGTCTTTAACGAAGGACACTGCAAGCTTGGCCAAAAGTGTGGCATACAATGGGCTAAAAACAGGAGTGTGATAATTTTGATCCATGGCTTACTGGGTGCACGGCCAGAGTTTGATAAAATCATCTAAATGGAGAATGGAATGGAAATGGAAAGACACGTTCATCTTTGTTGTGAAGAAGCTCCGCCTGTACGACTATAAAGTAATGATTTGAATAATGAATAATCGTTTTCAATGTGTAGCCATTGAGGAAATGTCCTTCCTGAGCTACTGTAGGCACAGGCAGGCCTTGGTACCTCCTACTTCCTGGTTCACCCATTAGAAAGGGTATAAAAGCTGCACAAAATGAAGCTGCTGTCACCACGTTTGTCCCTTTCTGTGTTGGAGTCTGGCTGGAGAATCCACTGAGCTGGTGGGTGATTTTATTCTCGATTCTTGGGAAACTGATTTGGCCATTGGTGAACTTTCTGTTTGTGTCTCCCAGCTTGTCAGGGAGGCCCAAACCATGTGTGAGCTGGACCAGGTGGAGGAGCCTTAAAGTAACTCCAGGCTGGCATTCGAAGCCACTGCTATTTTGTATTGCTTATTCAGTTCCTCTCTGGAGTTTCTTCATGTTGGTAATATTAGTTAGTTTGCAGATGATTACTTTTGGTAAGTAATTTGTGTTTATTTTTGTGTTTGAGGTTTTCTGCAGAGTAGTATCCCAGATGGTGGGTCTTGTGGCTGGGCCTTTCATCTGCTCATCCCATTGTCCGTTGTGTTCGTCTATTTTCTTTTTACATAGCATGCCTCTATTTTATATTTGTGTGGAGAAACTGAGTTGGTGAGTGCCCTGTGCCAGAGCCTGTTCCTGCCCCGGTGCAGCCTAGTCACCAGTAGCACTCAATTTGTTTGTAGAGGTGCATTTGGTTATTTCTGCAGCTGATGGAAATTGGTTTAATTGTTTTGTATGGTTTCTATATTTTAACTAAATGTTGAACTCTGGGAATACTTTTGCCTCAGTCTGACTTCAGTCACCAGTTGATCTGTGGTTGTTGGATAATTTATGAGGAAATATTTAACCCTGTGCTACCGGTGGTTACAAATGTCTTTCTTCCAGTTGCTCAACTTCTCATGACTTGATCTACACACATTGCATCAGCTAAAACTAATGCATTCTAATACAACCGCCCTACAACTATTTCTCCCTCATTCTCTTGTATCTGTGACGTCGACAGCCCAAATAGAAATCGGCCAATGGTACCCCTAGAGGGGATTTACTTGCACGTTTAACTTTACTAATTGCTTGTGATCTCTTCTCAGACTGCTATGGCTGGTTCTACACCTGCAGAATCAAGATGACCAATGGAAAAACTAAAACTTGCCCTACCTGTGGATTGCCCGTGGGATATTTCGTAACCCTGTTTTATAAATTGTTGCAGATAATTTCATTTTTTTAAAATATTGTATTGTCATTTACTCATTTCAGTTGGTTCAATATGCGTTGGGCAAGAAACCTGGTGGAGACTGTGGTGCCATGAAAGCAAACAAAAGGTATGACTGACTTGGGTTGTTAACAAGTACATTACTAAAGAGCCAATGCTCATATTTAACTGCACGCATTTTTCACAATGTTTTAACTGTTTGAATTGCCCGGTGTTTTATGGTGATTGTGATGTTTGTTCCATAGTACAAGTGAATCTTGTGTGTACCCTGTAAAAGTGCACTTTAAATGCACATTTCTGTGACTAATTTTAAATTTGTATTTAAAGAGAAATTTTTCATTAACTGAACCTGAGTTTGTTGCACAATATATTACAAGTGGGTGTTTTAGAAATCTTTATTGATTTGAATAGTTGCTTAAATATTTCTCATGCAGATGTTTTAAAATGGAAAAAGTCAACCTCATAGTGCTGTACACTTCAGTGTAACCCCAACACTCGTGGGTCGTCGTGGCGCAGGGGTTAGAGAAGGTGTGCTGTGAAGCACAAGGTTGTTTGTTCGACTCCAGGCTGCCCCATGTTCCATGTCGAAGTGTCCCTGAGCAAGACACCTAACCCCTAATTGCTCCTCGGGCAAAAATGTGAAAAAGCCATGGGTTTAAAGTGTAATGTAAGTCGCTTTGGATAAAAGCGTCTGCTAAATGACCTGTAATGTTACAGCAGCACAGGGACGTTAAGACCTTATGTTTACGGGCTTAGTGTTGCAATGTACTCCAATTTCAGTCAAATTTATTGTGTACCTGGATGTTACGTTTTGGGGGTGTTTGTGTTGGTTTGTGTCCTGTCTCTCCATGTACAGGAAATCTGCAGGCAAGATGGCTACCCTTCACCCAAGGTGCAGCCGATTGGATACGACCGACCTGGACTCCTCCCCTTCATTATTGGATGCAGCTGGTGCAGGTCTATAAAGACCTGTCATTGTAGATCTTTGAGGGGGGGTTCTGCAGCTCTGATGGCAGAGCGCTTCTGGTGGCTCGCTGGTGTCCTCTCTCATGGTTCTGTGTTTATTTCCGTCGTTGGGGTTTGTGAGTATCTTGTTCAGAGAGAGAGAGAGTTTGTTTGTTAAAAGGTAGTCCCAGAGCGTGGGCTCTTTGGGTTAGTGTGTATGTTACATTTGTTTTGTATACTGTTTGTTATTTGAGTTAAACATTTTTCTTCCTGTGTTGCAAGGGGGGGGAAAGGGGACATTGTTAGGGAAGAGACCCATGGGTATACACCACCCGTAGCTGACTGCCTGTCTAGATACACTAGGCAAGACCTGGGCGGACCACTCCCTGTACTTTTGGTTAGCGGGCCTCATCCGTGCCCGAGGTAGAGTAAAGGGGGGGGAATTAGGTCAGTTAGGGAAGTGTTCACCCTTTTTGCTTGTTTCTTTGCTTTGGTCTCGCCCAGCCCCTTTTCTCCTGAACATTTGTTTGGTTTTTCCTTTTAAGGAGAGAATAAACCTCCTATTTTGTTTACACCGTTTGCCTGTGCCAGTAGTCGTCACTCGCACCACGACCCCATACCTCTGGTCGCCGCGTTCATCAGGGCTCATGTTTGCGGGGGTTGCGCTCCCTTACACCTAGACTAAGGGAGACGTAACACTGGAATGTAATTTTGGCAGTGAATTGATAAAATGTCAATGTATTCTAGAATATGAGATAGGCCTGAGCTCTTTGTCAAGGTATTTTATGTAATGCTTGTCGTACAAGCTGTAATGGCCCTAATAATATGTCTTTCTAATTGTAAAGAATGCCTAAGTGTTGTGGCCTGTCCTGAAGAACTATTTGGATCCTTTAGCTGCTGTTTAACTATTTGCTGTTTGTCAATGTGTTCGTATTGCTGAATAACATTAGCCTATGGGCAAGAAGATGCCATCTTGTCAGTGTTTCAAAGATTTTTCAGAATGTGTTGTGATTCCACACAGGACGTTCCAGAGAATAAAACAGGCTCCTGCCTTGAGGATCCCCAGAAGTGGTCGAGCAGTTTCAGCCACCTGTGACTAATTTACCAGCAGTCTTTAGTGATTTGAGTGAACGGTAAGACTTTTTTCCAGTTGGTTGGATGGTTTTTGATATGTAATGCTTGTCATGCAGGCTGTGTGACGGGTCTAATAAAACATTATTTTTCAAACTGTCAAGAGCCTGACAGTTAACACATTATGCAACAATCTTCTAAAATGTGGTTGGATGTCCTGAACTATGCCACCATCTTTAGTTGCTTCATTTAAATTTGGCAGCTCTTTGAACGTACAGGGAAACGCCAATCAATGTTCGGAAAGCGTTCCGGTTGGGTAAAGTAGTTCTGTGATTCCACGCAGAACGGTCCAGAGAAGACAACAGGGTCCTGCCTCGGACTCCCTAGGAGTGGCCAAGCAACTTCAGGCTCCTGTGAAAATTGAGGTAAGACCCTTTCTCAGTACTGCTTTTCATGTCATGCTGTGTGAAAAGTCTAATACAATGTTCTGTTAGAATGCCTGACGGTTGGTTGGTTAACTGCATCTGCTGCTAATATGTACGGAACTAGTCCAGTCTTTATCTGTGCTTTCCCGGTGTGTAAAAAGATGCATTGTCAGTGTTTAAATATTTTTTGTTTGCTAAAGTACTGTTGTGCTACGACATGGCAAGCAGCTTTAGCCTCCTGTGGAAACTGCCTTATGCTCCTGCCAAATTGGCGATTTGACTAACTGGTAAGACTTTTTTCCCTGTAATGGTTATGTAATGCTTGTCATGCAGTCTGTGTGACAGATCTAGAAAAATGTTTGAAATGGTATGATTGCATAATATTCTTGCGGTGCTTCTTGTCTTTGGTTGTATGTCCTGAACTATTCGGTTAGAACTATTTTCTATTTGCCAATGTTTTAGGACTGTTTGTATTGCTACATGTAAACCTGTAGGTGAAAGATGTTAGTGTTTAAACCGGTTCTGGATAAGTTGGGTAATGTAGTCTTGTTATTTCTTGCAGGATGATAGAATCCAACTCTCTACAGGCTTTGCCAAATCTAGTCGACCAGCGGACAGGATTTGGTAGAAGGTAAGACCTTTTTCTTGTGTGGCTAAGTGTGGGCTAGGGTTAGCGGGGGCTGCTAAGTGTGGGCTAGGGTTAGCGGGGGCTGCTAAGTGTGGGCTAGGGTTAGCGGGGGCTGCTAAGTGTGGGCTAGGGTTAGCGGGGGCTGCTAAGTGTGGGCTAGGGTTAGCGGGGGCTGCTAAGTGTGGGCTAGGGTTAGCGGGGGCTGCTAAGTGTGGGCTAGGGTTAGCGGGGGCTGCTAAGTGTGGGCTAGGGTTAGCGGGGGCTGCTAAGTGTGGGCTAGGGTTAGCGGGGGCTGCTAAGTGTGGGCTAGGGTTAGCGGGGGCTGCTAAGTGTGGGCTAGGGTTAGCGGGGGCTGCTAAGTGTGGGCTAGGGTTAGCGGGGGCTGCTAAGTGTGGGCTAGGGTTAGCGGGGGCTGCTAAGTGTGGGCTAGGGTTAGCGGGGGCTGCTAAGTGTGGGCTAGGGTTAGCGGGGGCTGCTAAGTGTGGGCTAGGGTTAGCGGGGGCTGCTAAGTGTGGGCTAGGGTTAGCGGGGGCTGCTAAGTGTGGGCTAGGGTTAGCGGGGGCTGCTAAGTGTGGGCTAGGGTTAGCGGGGGCTGCTAAGTGTGGGCTAGGGTTAGCGGGGGCTGCTAAGTGTGGGCTAGGGTTAGCGGGGGCTGCTAAGTGTGGGCTAGGGTTAGCGGGGGCTGCTAAGTGTGGGCTAGGGTTAGCGGGGGCTGCTAAGTGTGGGCTAGGGTTAGCGGGGGCTGCTAAGTGTGGGCTAGGGTTAGCGGGGGCTGCTAAGTGTGGGCTAGGGTTAGCGGGGGCTGCTAAGTGTGGGCTAGGGTTAGCGGGGGCTGCTAAGTGTGGGCTAGGGTTAGCGGGGGCTGCTAAGTGTGGGCTAGGGTTAGCGGGGGCTGCTAAGTGTGGGCTAGGGTTAGCGGGGGCTGCTAAGTGTGGGCTAGGGTTAGCGGGGGCTGCTAAGTGTGGGCTAGGGTTAGCGGGGGCTGCTAAGTGTGGGCTAGGGTTAGCGGGGGCTGCTAAGTGTGGGCTAGGGTTAGCGGGGGCTGCTAAGTGTGGGCTAGGGTTAGCGGGGGCTGCTAAGTGTGGGCTAGGGTTAGCGGGGGCTGCTAAGTGTGGGCTAGGGTTAGCGGGGGCTGCTAAGTGTGGGCTAGGGTTAGCGGGGGCTGCTAAGTGTGGGCTAGGGTTAGCGGGGGCTGCTAAGTGTGGGCTAGGGTTAGCGGGGGCTGCTAAGTGTGGGCTAGGGTTAGCGGGGGCTGCTAAGTGTGGGCTAGGGTTAGCGGGGGCTGCTAAGTGTGGGCTAGGGTTAGCGGGGGCTGCTAAGTGTGGGCTAGGGTTAGCGGGGGCTGCTAAGTGTGGGCTAGGGTTAGCGGGGGCTGCTAAGTGTGGGCTAGGGTTAGCGGGGGCTGCTAAGTGTGGGCTAGGGTTAGCGGGGGCTGCTAAGTGTGGGCTAGGGTTAGCGGGGGCTGCTAAGTGTGGGCTAGGGTTAGCGGGGGCTGCTAAGTGTGGGCTAGGGTTAGCGGGGGCTGCTAAGTGTGGGCTAGGGTTAGCGGGGGCTGCTAAGTGTGGGCTAGGGTTAGCGGGGGCTGCTAAGTGTGGGCTAGGGTTAGCGGGGGCTGCTAAGTGTGGGCTAGGGTTAGCGGGGGCTGCTAAGTGTGGGCTGGGTGTTAGCGGGGGCTGCTAAGTGTGGGCTGGGTGTTAGCGGGGGCTGCTAAGTGTGGGCTGGGTGTTAGCGGGGGCTGCTAAGTGTGGGCTAGGGTGTTAGCGGGGGCTGCTAAGTGTGGGCTAGGGTGTTAGCGGGGGCTGCTAAGTGTGGGCTAGGGTGTTAGCGGGGGCTGCTAAGTGTGGGCTAGGGTGTTAGCGGGGGCTGCTAAGTGTGGGCTAGGGTGTTAGCGGGGGCTGCTAAGTGTGGGCTAGGGTGTTAGCGGGGGCTGCTAAGTGTGGGCTAGGGTGTTAGCGGGGGCTGCTAAGTGTGGGCTAGGGTGTTAGCGGGGGCTGCTAAGTGTGGGCTAGGGTGTTAGCGGGGGCTGCTAAGTGTGGGCTAGGGTGTTAGCGGGGGCTGCTAAGTGTGGGCTAGGGTGTTAGCGGGGGCTGCTAAGTGTGGGCTAGGGTGTTAGCGGGGGCTGCTAAGTGTGGGCTAGGGTGTTAGCGGGGGCTGCTAAGTGTGGGCTAGGGGGTTAGCGGGGGCTGCTAAGTGTGGGCTAGGGGGTTAGCGGGGGCTGCTAAGTGTGGGCTAGGGGGTTAGCGGGGGCTGCTAAGTGTGGGCTAGGGGGTTAGCGGGGGCTGCTAAGTGTGGGCTAGGGGGTTAGCGGGGGCTGCTAAGTGTGGGCTAGGGGGTTAGCGGGGGCTGCTAAGTGTGGGCTAGGGGGTTAGCGGGGGCTGCTAAGTGTGGGCTAGGGTTAGCGGGGGCTGCTAAGTGTGGGCTAGGGTTAGCGGGGGCTGCTAAGTGTGGGCTAGGGTTAGCGGGGGCTGCTAAGTGTGGGCTAGGGTTAGCGGGGGCTGCTAAGTGTGGGCTAGGGTTAGCGGGGGCTGCTAAGTGTGGGCTAGGGTTAGCGGGGGCTGCTAAGTGTGGGCTAGGGTTAGCGGGGGCTGCTAAGTGTGGGCTAGGGTTAGCGGGGGCTGCTAAGTGTGGGCTAGGGTTAGCGGGGGCTGCTAAGTGTGGGCTAGGGTTAGCGGGGGCTGCTAAGTGTGGGCTAGGGTTAGCGGGGGCTGCTAAGTGTGGGCTAGGGTTAGCGGGGGCTGCTAAGTGTGGGCTAGGGTTAGCGGGGGCTGCTAAGTGTGGGCTAGGGTTAGCGGGGGCTGCTAAGTGTGGGCTAGGGTTAGCGGGGGCTGCTAAGTGTGGGCTAGGGTTAGCGGGGGCTGCTAAGTGTGGGCTAGGGTTAGCGGGGGCTGCTAAGTGTGGGCTAGGGTTAGCGGGGGCTGCTAAGTGTGGGCTAGGGTTAGCGGGGGCTGCTAAGTGTGGGCTAGGGTTAGCGGGGGCTGCTAAGTGTGGGCTAGGGTTAGCGGGGGCTGCTAAGTGTGGGCTAGGGTTAGCGGGGGCTGCTAAGTGTGGGCTAGGGGGTTAGCGGGGGCTGCTAAGTGTGGGCTAGGGGGTTAGCGGGGGCTGCTAAGTGTGGGCTAGGGGGTTAGCGGGGGCTGCTAAGTGTGGGCTAGGGGGTTAGCGGGGGCTGCTAAGTGTGGGCTAGGGGGTTAGCGGGGGCTGCTAAGTGTGGGCTAGGGGGTTAGCGGGGGCTGCTAAGTGTGGGCTAGGGGGTTAGCGGGGGCTGCTAAGTGTGGGCTAGGGGGTTAGCGGGGGCTGCTAAGTGTGGGTTAGGGGGTTAGGGTTAGGGTTAGGGTTAGGGTTAGGGAATAAATAGTTTTGGATGGACCTGCGAGCAGGACCATCTGTGCACTGTCCAGCACTGCCTCACAGCCCGCAGCTCTTAGTCCTCATTTAAGCCCTTAGGATACCTGGTTTTTAATTTATTGATCCAGCCCCTCTCCGCTCTCCTCCTCTGGGGAGCGCTCCATCCGGGGTTCATCTGGATCACACACACAGACACAGATTTCCAACTGTGCGAAATAAAATGTGCCACAAGTGGCGTCAGTGTTTTTTTCTTTTTAATGATGTTGTGTTTGTGTTGTGTGAAGCGGGTCGCGATGGTGTTCCCCGTCTCCCCCACATATTGTAATCCACATTGTACACACGTAATGAGGTAAACACAGTTCTTAGACTTGGTGTTTCCCCTGGCTGAGTTCAGGAAAACGTCTCCCGTGCTGTGGCTTTGCAGCCATTTTCTGTGTTTATAAAAGGCATCACTCTGACCTCTCCCCTTAGTGCTGTGCAGAGGTTTTAATTTGGCCTTTACCAGATAATCCAGTAGATTCTTGTTTCTCCTGTAGGCCGGGATGATCCTGTGGTCCTGCAGGACAGAAGACCCTGTGGTGTGGGAGAGGAATCTCCTTCTGCATCCTCTGACCAATGCCATGGTGGAAGGTGAATACGTGGTGACAAAGGGGAGACTGGAGCCCACAGTAATAGGCTTCTTCTCTAGAAATGACCTCTGGCATTTTCTGAGAAAGGTCCTAGAGTACCCCCTGGTGGACAAAGCGTGAAAGAGTACCCCGACTGCAACACGGAAATCCTCTTCTCTGCTGCATATTCTGTGAAACCTCAACAGTTGGGATTTGATTAAGCCAGCATATGTGTGCTTTGGGTGGAAGCTGGTCTTGAAGAGCAGAGCATGTGTGTCTGTCTCCTTAAAAAATACCTTAATGTCCAATGTGTGTGTTTCCTTAAATGTGTTACTTTTAAACGTTGTGGTGTCCAGAAAGTCAACAGAAGTCAAATTGTCGGTGGATTTAATTTTAATAGACTGATTGTGATTGTTGAGGGTGCACAGAAACACTTCAAAATCCTCCCTCGAGTGGGGCCACACACCCCAGATGTCGTCCAAATATCTATAATAATGCAGTGGCTTTTTAGGACATATTTTCAGGACTGATTCCTCCCACTCAGCCATAAAAATGTTAGCGTATGCAGGAGCAAACTTCTTCCCCATCGCTGTACCCTTGATTTGAAGGAAAAATTCCCCATTAAATTCAAAATCATTTTGGGTCAGATTGATCTCCAGTAACTGTAATAATTCTTTTTCTGGTCGCTTTTTGTCGGGGTGTTTCCGAAATGAATTCTTGACGGCCTGCATGCCTTCTTTTATGTCAATGTTTGTATAGAGACTATCAATATCTATGGTGAATAAAATTGAGTTGTCCGGAATGCGGAGTCTTTTAATTATCTCTACAAAGTGGTACGTGTCCTTTATGTAACTCGGGTGTGTGGTCGACAGAGGATTCAAAAAGTGGTCGAGGTACTCTGCAGTGTGATAAGTCTCACTGCTGCAGTCAGACACGATGGGCCTGCCGGGAGGGATTTCATGTGGTTTACTCCACTTGGCAGGGTCCTTGTGTATTTTGGGCAGCATATAGAATAATCTGGCTCTAGGTACAGCGTCACCCATTAAATAATGCTTTTGTTTCAGATTAATAAACTTCTTCTCATGTAGAGTTAGGATGATTTTATTTACAATCGGGACAGTGTTTGGATAAATGGGGTGGGTCAATTTGGTGTAGTATTTGGGATCATTAAGCTGTCTGTAGCCTTCCCATAAATATTGCTCCCTGTCCAAGATCACTATAGAGCTGCCCTTATCTGCTGGTTTAATAACTATGTGTTTGTTATTAACTAGTTCATCAAGTGCCCGCACTTCCTCCCTACTGAGGTTAGGAGGCACGTGATGAATTTTGAAGCGTGTGTTAAAATACCGAATGTCTGATTGTATTAGAGCAGTTATGGTGTGTGGTATTTGTGCCTGTACAGGAGCCCAGGACGATTTATAAATGAACGGGAGTCGTTCACACTCTCTCGAGTTTTCAAAATAAGCCGCCAGCTTTAACCTCCTGTGATACTGCTGTAGATCAAAGCGGCTCTGCTCCACAATCTGTTTATTAGTTCCCTTAGTGGGAATGAAATTTAACCCCCTGCCAAGGAGAGTGCGCTGTGCTTCAGTGAGTTTAAAGTGCTTAGTGAGGTTGATAACTAACTTATCCCCCTCCTGAGTAGGCAGGTTTATGGGGACAATTAGTTTAAGTAGTGAACCCAATTGTCAAATATGCGGGCAGCTGTGGCTCGGGTCCAGTGGATGTGATCCGGACCTGTGTGAAAGAGACCTGCTGGCAGCGCTGGGATGTACTCACACATTCTCGCAATAGCAGTGTTCAGATGTGTGAGGCGCAGTTTCTCCTTCGGGGGAAGATCTCCGGAGAAGTTGACCTGTGGCACAAAAACGTCAGCAGAAGGAAAAGTCAGTCTAACGCTTCGGAGGGCCCTCTGCAGCTGTTTGATGGCCGTCTCCTGCGTTTTTTGGACACGGTTGTTGATGCCGAAGGCCAAAATGACCTTCTGCACCGTGACCTCAGAGGTCGTCTTGTTCATCAGGAGATCTGCGTTCCTGAAGGTGCCCCCTGGAAAAGCATCCACCTGCAGATCCTCGATGTTGTGGGCTGGCAGTTTGTACACATTGGAGTCTCCAATGATGAGCCACTTCCTGGTCACATGGAGACTCCAATCCTGTGCCTTCCTCGCGGTGGACTGGTGTCTGCATGGTCGCTGAGCTCCCTGCGGTGTCTGCAGGCCGGAAGTGGGAGTGGCCACCGGCCGGATCAGCTGGGTCTGCACCGCTGTCCTCAACCTGGTGGTGCTGATGGGCGTTAAGGGAACGTGCCTCACGTCCCTCTGCATCCGGGACCACGGCTCTCTCGCCTCCTGCTGCACCAGCTCCTCCAGGTTCCTCTGGGAGAACTCCACCTCGTCCGTGTTCGGGGCCACACACGGATTGCGCGGTGCGAAGGACCATACAGCAGATATTGAGGGCGTCGCTGCCGCCGGTGGAGGTGTCGGCGGTGATGTCGCTGCTGATGATGGCGCTGTTGCTGCTGCCTCCTCCGCCTCCGTCTCTGCTGCTGCTGCTGCCTCTGCTGAAGCCACTGACGACGAGCTGGGTGAAAGTTCTATTGTGAACTGTGGTCTGCGAAAGTTCAGTCTCTGTGGCCGGGGCAGCTGGGAAGACGGAGTGGGTGAAACCACCTGCTGTGAGCCCCCTGCCGACTGTGGCGTGTCGGGGGAGAGGGTGTCAGAGTTGAAACTAACCTCGATCGGGAAGTCTAACAGGTTCTGGATCAGTGGAGGAGTGCTGGGCTGCCGTTCTGCCGTCACTGGTGAGGAGGGCGTCACCAGCGCCGCCGCTGGAGCATGCGGTCCTGCGTGGACCTGGGCCGCCGTCGTGGTGATGACAGGTGCCACAGGTGCTGCTGCTGCTGCTGCTGCTGCGGCGGGCTGAGGTGAGTCTGGGCGTCTCTGGGCCTCGATAGTGTGTGTGGGCGGTGCGTTTACCGGTTCCGCTCTGGCCACAGGTCTCACTCGCCTCAGGGGATGATTCGCCGGGTCGGTCTGGGCCGCTGGTGCTGCTGTTGTCGCCGGCGCCGCCGCTGCAGGGGCCTGTATTGGCTCATCTACCGCCAGACCGGCCATCCAGTCCACAATTGTCTCTCTGGCCTCTTTTAATGTGTCCGGGCCGAGTCTGCGGCCAAACTGCCTTTTGGCCCAGGCTGCCGCCACCTCGAACGGGTCACTCCACTCTGGACTATTGAGTCTGTGAAGGTTCCGGATCTCCTCCTTTATCACAGACTCATAGTGGTCCTGTAAAATGACCAACGCAGTGTGCTCCCAGTTCTTAGCGTTGCCGTCAATCAGCATCTGCGTGGCCGTGTTGGGAATAGCCGGCTTAATGAATGCGGCTAACTGCTGGGTCATTCTAGAGATCGTGACCGGTGGGTGTGTTATAACAATGTTAGAAAAGTGATGTGCCGCTTTAATGATCTTATGGAGGATCCGGCATTTAACAGTGAAAAGTGGGTCGTCAGATCTGGGCCTATTCTGAGCGCCCTCATTGTTCTGGTTCTGGTTTCGCTGGTACCGTGTGTTATTGCTATTTACGTTGCTATTGTTATTGCTATTATTGTTATAGGGGGCGCGTTGAAAGCGGGAGTCAAAGGACCGGGGCTGTGCGGGTCTTGGGTTAGGGTTAGGGTTAGGGTTAGGGTTAGGGTTAGGGTTAGGGGTTAGGGAATAAATAGTTTTTGATGGACCTGCAAGCAGGACCATCTGTGCACTGTCCAGCACTGCCTCACAGCCCGCAGCTCTTAGTCCTCATTTAAGCCCTTAGGATACCTGGTGTTTAATTTATTGATCCAGCCCCTCTCCGCTCTCCTCCTCTGGGGAGCGCTCCATCCGGGGTTCATCTGGATCACACACACAGACACAGATTTCCAACCGTGCGAAATAAAATGTGCCACAAGTGGCGTCAGTGTTTTTTTCTTTTTAATGATGTTGTGTTTGTGTTGTGTGAAGCGGGTCGCGATGGTGTTCCCCGTCTCCCCCACATATTGTAATCCACATTGTACACACGTGATGAGGTAAACACAGTTCTTAGACTTGGTGTTTCCCCTGGCTGAGTTCAGAAAAACATCTCCCGTGCTGTGGCTTTGCAGCCATTTTCTGTGTTTAAAAAAGACATCACTCTGACCTCTCCCCTTAGTGCTGTGCAGAGGTTTTAATTTGGCCTTTACCAGATAATCCAGTAGATTCTTGTTTCTCCTGTAGGCCGGGATGATCCTGTGGTCCTGCAGGACAGAAGACCCTGTGGTGTGGGAGAGGAATCTCCTTCTGCATCCTCTGACCAATGCCATAGTAGAAGGTGAATATGTGGTGACAAAGGGGAGACTGGAGCCCACAGTAATAGGCTTCTTCTCTAGAAATGACCTCTGGCATTTTCTAAGAAAGGTCCTAGAGTACCCCCTGGTGGACAAAGCGTGAAAGAGCACCCCGACTGCAACACGGAAATCCTCCTCTCTGCTGCATATTCTGTGAAACCTCAACAGTTGGGATTTGATTAAGCCAGCATATGTGTGCTTTGGGTGGAAGCTGGTCTTGAAGAGCAGAGCATGTGTGTCTGTCTCCTTAAAAAATACCTTAATGTCCAATGTGTGGGTTTCCTTAAATGTGTTACTTTTAAACGTTGTGGTGTCCAGAAAGTCAACAGAAGTCAAATTGTCGGTGGATTTAATTTTAATAGACTGATTGTGATTGTTGAGGGTGCACAGAAACACTTCAAAATCCTCCCTCGAGTGGGGCCACACACCCCAGATGTCGTCCAAATATCTATAATAATGCAGTGGCTTTTTAGGACATATTTTCAGGACTGATTCCTCCCACTCAGCCATAAAAATGTTAGCGTATGCAGGAGCAAACTTCTTCCCCATCGCTGTACCCTTGATTTGAAGGAAAAATTCCCCATTAAATTCAAAATCATTTTGGGTCAGATTGATCTCCAGTAACTGTAATAATTCTTTTTCTGGTCGCTTTTTGTCGGGGTGTTTCCGAAATGAATTCTTAACGGCCTGCATGCCTTCTTTTATGTCAATGTTTGTATAGAGACTATCAATATCTATGGTGAATAAAATTGAGTTGTCCGGAATGCGGAGTCTTTTAATTATCTCTACAAAGTGGTACGTGTCCTTTATGTAACTCGGGTGTGTGGTCGACAGAGGATTCAAAAAGTGGTCGAGGTACTCTGCAGTGTGATAAGTCTCACTGCTGCAGTCAGACACGATGGGCCTGCCGGGAGGGATTTCATGTGGTTTACTCCACTTGGCAGGGTCCTTGTGTATTTTGGGCAGCATATAGAATAATCTGGCTCTAGGTACAGCGTCACCCATTAAATAATGCTTTTGTTTCAGATTAATAAACTTCTTCTCATGTAGAGTTAGGATGATTTTATTTACAATCGGGACAGTGTTTGGATAAATGGGGTGGGTCAATTTGGTGTAGTATTTGGGATCATTAAGCTGTCTGTAGCCTTCCCATAAATATTGCTCCCTGTCCAAGATCACTATAGAGCTGCCCTTATCTGCTGGTTTAATAACTATGTGTTTGTTATTAACTAGTTCATCAAGTGCCCGCACTTCCTCCCTACTGAGGTTAGGCGGCACGTGATGAATTTTGAAGCGTGTGTTAAAATACCGAATGTCTGATTGTATTAGAGCAGTTATGGTGTGTGGTATTTGTGCCTGTACAGGAGCCCAGGACGATTTATAAATGAACGGGAGTCGTTCACACTCTCTCGAGTTTTCAAAATAAGCCGCCAGCTTTAACCTCCTGTGATACTGCTGTAGATCAAAGCGGCTCTGCTCTACAATCTGTTTATTAGTTCCCTTTGTGGGAATGAAATTTAACCCCCTGCCAAGGAGAGTGCGCTGTGCTTCAGTGAGTTTAAAGTTCTTAGTGAGGTTGATGACTAACTTATCCCCCTCCTGAGTAGGCAGGTTTATGGGGACAATTAGTTTAAGTAGTGAACCCAATTGTCAAATATGCGGGCAGCTGTGGCTCGGGTCCAGTGGATGTGATCCGGACCTGTGTGAAAGAGACCTGCTGGCAGCGCTGGGATGTACTCACACATTCTCGCAATAGCAGTGTTCAGATGTGTGAGGCGCAGTTTCTCCTTCGGGGGAAGATCTCCGGAGAAGTTGACCTGTGGCACAAAAACGTCAGCAGATGGAAAAGTCAGTCTAACGCTTCGGAGGGCCCTCTGCAGCTGTTTGATGGCCGTCTCCTGCGTTTTTTGGACACGGTTGTTGATGGGTTAGGGTTAGGGTTAGGGTTAGGGTTAGGGGGTTAGGGTTAGGGTTAGGGTTAGGGTTAGGGTTGGGTTAGGGTTAGGGTCAGGGTTAGGGTTAGGGGTTAAAGGGTTGGGACAGCGGTCCTAAGACCACTGTCAGTGCACGGTCCATCGTCAGGCCCGGCTCCGAGGACCCAAAAGTAAACACAGAATCAAGTTTCCCTTAGTCCCAGTTACCCACAAACATGGCGCCTCCGCTTTCTCCATCACTTTGATGTCGCGTCATCACCTCCGTCCGGGTCCGGGTACCTCTGCTCGCCTTAGCCGTGGTGCTGGTGCAGGTGCCTTCTCCCTCCGTGATGTGGACCGGAAGAACTGCGCTCCTCACCTCAGCATCAGCAGCCTCGCAGTCACCCATGGCACCCGGCTCGCTCACGTCCACAATCTGCTCACTCGTTGCTCCGCCATCTTTGTTAGCATTTCACCGCATGTTGGGCTCGATTAGCCTCATTAGCTTTGGGCTAACTTAGCCACAACAGCACTTAGCTTAGAAAAAAATCGGCGAAAAGGTTTTCTTTACCGTTTATTTTCTCCAGCAGGAACATGGGAACAAGCACAAAACAACACCGCAACGTTTCGGTCTCAACTAGACCTTCTTCAGGCAGGTTTAAAAAGTGTGCATTTAACAAAACAGCGGAGCTCGTGCCGGGGACTCCTTTCCCTCCGGACACGCTGGCGAAAATGACGTGAGTCGGCGGCGTAGTGATATCGGAGGTGCGGACCGGCACAGCTGGATCTATTTTACCTCACATTCAACACACCACATCGTGATATTTAGCGTTAGCAGGTATTGCATCATTAAAACAATATATTCGCCCTATTCTCGACCGTCCATATCCCCGTGGATTTATAATTATGTATACATTGTCAAGAATAAGCATTGTTTAAATAAAAACGATCACAATCCTGTACACATGAGTGGTGGAATCCTTCAAAGCATGACACAAAGTTAGTATTCAATGCCTGTCAGTAATATTAAACTGAAATATCACATCATCTTATTGTGTTCACAGTGCAAAACATCATAAAACAATATATTGGCCGTACTCTCAATCGTGCTTCTTTCTGTGGATCCGTAATTGTGCTTCAATAGAGCGTCGTCCTTAAAGAATAGTGCATACATTTCTAAGAGTCAGCATTGTTTAACAGATTGTAATCCTGTACACACAAGTGATGGAATTATAATAGCATGACACCAGGTAGGCATTCTATGCATGTCAGTAAATTATAACTTAACTATAAAGGTTTGTGAAGGAGTGAGATGTCATAAATCCGCTGTAAAATGTGTTGTTTTATTATATCCATGCATTAAAGGGCCAGATTAGGCTTGCAAATAATACATTTACTAATGTTGTGTTTAGGAAAAGGGGACCAGGTTAGGTCACAGCCTCCCTCCAACAATAGAAAACTGTGTGGTTGTGTTTAGGAGAAGGGGACCTGACTAGGT
Source organism: Gasterosteus aculeatus (assembly GCF_964276395.1). Lineage (NCBI taxonomy): Eukaryota > Metazoa > Chordata > Actinopteri > Perciformes > Gasterosteidae > Gasterosteus > Gasterosteus aculeatus. The sequence continues at coordinate 30,364 of NC_135702.1, read as the reverse complement.
CACAGCCTCGCTCCCACAATAGAAAACTGTGTGGTTGTGTTTAGGGCTAGGTGATGGAGAGACTGCATAAACAATTGGGGGAACCCCCGGGGCTAGACCCAAGAGGCACAGGCTGGTTAGGGGTTAAAGGGTTGGGACAGCGGTCCTAAGACCACTGTCAGTGCACGGTCCATCGTCAGGCCCGGCTCCGAGGACCCAAAAGTAAACACAGAATCAAGTTTCCCTTAGTCCCAGTTACCCACAAACATGGCGCCTCCGCTTTCTCCATCACTTTGATGTCGCGTCATCACCTCCGTCCGGGTCCGGGTACCTCTGCTCGCCTTAGCCGTGGTGCTGGTGCAGGTGCCTTCTCCCTCCGTGATGTGGACCGGAAGAACTGCGCTCCTCACCTCAGCATCAGCAGCCTCGCAGTCACCCATGGCACCCGGCTCGCTCACGTCCACAATCTGCTCACTCGTTGCTCCGCCATCTTTGTTAGCATTTCACCGCATGTTGGGCTCGATTAGCCTCATTAGCTTTGGGCTAACTTAGCCACAACAGCACTTAGCTTAGAAAAAAATCGGCGAAAAGGTTTTCTTTACCGTTTATTTTCTCCAGCAGGAACATGGGAACAAGCACAAAACAACACCGCAACGTTTCGGTCTCAACTAGACCTTCTTCAGGCAGGTTTAAAAAGTGTGCATTTAACAAAACAGCGGAGCTCGTGCCGGGGACTCCTTTCCCTCCGGACACGCTGGCGAAAATGACGTGAGTCGGCGGCGTAGTGATATCGGAGGTGCGGACCGGCACAGCTGGATCTATTTTACCTCACATTCAACACACCACATCGTGATATTTAGCGTTAGCAGGTATTGCATCATTAAAACAATATATTCGCCCTATTCTCGACCGTCCATATCCCCGTGGATTTATAATTATGTATACATTGTCAAGAATAAGCATTGTTTAAATAAAAACGATCACAATCCTGTACACATGAGTGGTGGAATCCTTCAAAGCATGACACAAAGTTAGTATTCAATGCCTGTCAGTAATATTAAACTGAAATATCACATCATCTTATTGTGTTCACAGTGCAAAACATCATAAAACAATATATTGGCCGTACTCTCAATCGTGCTTCTTTCTGTGGATCCGTAATTGTGCTTCAATAGAGCGTCGTCCTTAAAGAATAGTGCATACATTTCTAAGAGTCAGCATTGTTTAACAGATTGTAATCCTGTACACACAAGTGATGGAATTATAATAGCATGACACCAGGTAGGCATTCTATGCATGTCAGTAAATTATAACTTAACTATAAAGGTTTGTGAAGGAGTGAGATGTCATAAATCCGCTGTAAAATGTGTTGTTTTATTATATCCATGCATTAAAGGGCCAGATTAGGCTTGCAAATAATACATTTACTAATGTTGTGTTTAGGAAAAGGGGACCAGGTTAGGTCACAGCCTCCCTCCAACAATAGAAAACTGTGTGGTTGTGTTTAGGAGAAGGGGACCTGACTAGGTCACAGCCTCGCTCCCACAATAGAAAACTGTGTGGTTGTGTTTAGGGCTAGGTGATGGAGAGACTGCATAAACAATTGGGGGAACCCCCGGGGCTAGACCCAAGAGGCACAGGCTGGTTAGGGGTTAAAGGGTTGGGACAGCGGTCCTAAGACCACTGTCAGTGCACGGTCCATCGTCAGGCCCGGCTCCGAGGACCCAAAAGTAAACACAGAATCAAGTTTCCCTTAGTCCCAGTTACCCACAAACATGGCGCCTCCGCTTTCTCCATCACTTTGATGTCGCGTCATCACCTCCGTCCGGGTCCGGGTACCTCTGCTCGCCTTAGCCGTGGTGCTGGTGCAGGTGCCTTCTCCCTCCGTGATGTGGACCGGAAGAACTGCGCTCCTCACCTCAGCATCAGCAGCCTCGCAGTCACCCATGGCACCCGGCTCGCTCACGTCCACAATCTGCTCACTCGTTGCTCCGCCATCTTTGTTAGCATTTCACCGCATGTTGGGCTCGATTAGCCTCATTAGCTTTGGGCTAACTTAGCCACAACAGCACTTAGCTTAGAAAAAAATCGGCGAAAAGGTTTTCTTTACCGTTTATTTTCTCCAGCAGGAACATGGGAACAAGCACAAAACAACACCGCAACGTTTCGGTCTCAACTAGACCTTCTTCAGGCAGGTTTAAAAAGTGTGCATTTAACAAAACAGCGGAGCTCGTGCCGGGGACTCCTTTCCCTCCGGACACGCTGGCGAAAATGACGTGAGTCGGCGGCGTAGTGATATCGGAGGTGCGGACCGGCACAGCTGGATCTATTTTACCTCACATTCAACACACCACATCGTGATATTTAGCGTTAGCAGGTATTGCATCATTAAAACAATATATTCGCCCTATTCTCGACCGTCCATATCCCCGTGGATTTATAATTATGTATACATTGTCAAGAATAAGCATTGTTTAAATAAAAACGATCACAATCCTGTACACATGAGTGGTGGAATCCTTCAAAGCATGACACAAAGTTAGTATTCAATGCCTGTCAGTAATATTAAACTGAAATATCACATCATCTTATTGTGTTCACAGTGCAAAACATCATAAAACAATATATTGGCCGTACTCTCAATCGTGCTTCTTTCTGTGGATCCGTAATTGTGCTTCAATAGAGCGTCGTCCTTAAAGAATAGTGCATACATTTCTAAGAGTCAGCATTGTTTAACAGATTGTAATCCTGTACACACAAGTGATGGAATTATAATAGCATGACACCAGGTAGGCATTCTATGCATGTCAGTAAATTATAACTTAACTATAAAGGTTTGTGAAGGAGTGAGATGTCATAAATCCGCTGTAAAATGTGTTGTTTTATTATATCCATGCATTAAAGGGCCAGATTAGGCTTGCAAATAATACATTTACTAATGTTGTGTTTAGGAAAAGGGGACCAGGTTAGGTCACAGCCTCCCTCCAACAATAGAAAACTGTGTGGTTGTGTTTAGGAGAAGGGGACCTGACTAGGTCACAGCCTCGCTCCCACAATAGAAAACTGTGTGGTTGTGTTTAGGGCTAGGTGATGGAGAGACTGCATAAACAATTGGGGGAACCCCCGGGGCTAGACCCAAGAGGCACAGGCTGGTTAGGGGTTAAAGGGTTGGGACAGCGGTCCTAAGACCACTGTCAGTGCACGGTCCATCGTCAGGCCCGGCTCCGAGGACCCAAAAGTAAACACAGAATCAAGTTTCCCTTAGTCCCAGTTACCCACAAACATGGCGCCTCCGCTTTCTCCATCACTTTGATGTCGCGTCATCACCTCCGTCCGGGTCCGGGTACCTCTGCTCGCCTTAGCCGTGGTGCTGGTGCAGGTGCCTTCTCCCTCCGTGATGTGGACCGGAAGAACTGCGCTCCTCACCTCAGCATCAGCAGCCTCGCAGTCACCCATGGCACCCGGCTCGCTCACGTCCACAATCTGCTCACTCGTTGCTCCGCCATCTTTGTTAGCATTTCACCGCATGTTGGGCTCGATTAGCCTCATTAGCTTTGGGCTAACTTAGCCACAACAGCACTTAGCTTAGAAAAAAATCGGCGAAAAGGTTTTCTTTACCGTTTATTTTCTCCAGCAGGAACATGGGAACAAGCACAAAACAACACCGCAACGTTTCGGTCTCAACTAGACCTTCTTCAGGCAGGTTTAAAAAGTGTGCATTTAACAAAACAGCGGAGCTCGTGCCGGGGACTCCTTTCCCTCCGGACACGCTGGCGAAAATGACGTGAGTCGGCGGCGTAGTGATATCGGAGGTGCGGACCGGCACAGCTGGATCTATTTTACCTCACATTCAACACACCACATCGTGATATTTAGCGTTAGCAGGTATTGCATCATTAAAACAATATATTCGCCCTATTCTCGACCGTCCATATCCCCGTGGATTTATAATTATGTATACATTGTCAAGAATAAGCATTGTTTAAATAAAAACGATCACAATCCTGTACACATGAGTGGTGGAATCCTTCAAAGCATGACACAAAGTTAGTATTCAATGCCTGTCAGTAATATTAAACTGAAATATCACATCATCTTATTGTGTTCACAGTGCAAAACATCATAAAACAATATATTGGCCGTACTCTCAATCGTGCTTCTTTCTGTGGATCCGTAATTGTGCTTCAATAGAGCGTCGTCCTTAAAGAATAGTGCATACATTTCTAAGAGTCAGCATTGTTTAACAGATTGTAATCCTGTACACACAAGTGATGGAATTATAATAGCATGACACCAGGTAGGCATTCTATGCATGTCAGTAAATTATAACTTAACTATAAAGGTTTGTGAAGGAGTGAGATGTCATAAATCCGCTGTAAAATGTGTTGTTTTATTATATCCATGCATTAAAGGGCCAGATTAGGCTTGCAAATAATACATTTACTAATGTTGTGTTTAGGAAAAGGGGACCAGGTTAGGTCACAGCCTCCCTCCAACAATAGAAAACTGTGTGGTTGTGTTTAGGAGAAGGGGACCTGACTAGGTCACAGCCTCGCTCCCACAATAGAAAACTGTGTGGTTGTGTTTAGGGCTAGGTGATGGAGAGACTGCATAAACAATTGGGGGAACCCCCGGGGCTAGACCCAAGAGGCACAGGCTGGTTAGGGGTTAAAGGGTTGGGACAGCGGTCCTAAGACCACTGTCAGTGCACGGTCCATCGTCAGGCCCGGCTCCGAGGACCCAAAAGTAAACACAGAATCAAGTTTCCCTTAGTCCCAGTTACCCACAAACATGGCGCCTCCGCTTTCTCCATCACTTTGATGTCGCGTCATCACCTCCGTCCGGGTCCGGGTACCTCTGCTCGCCTTAGCCGTGGTGCTGGTGCAGGTGCCTTCTCCCTCCGTGATGTGGACCGGAAGAACTGCGCTCCTCACCTCAGCATCAGCAGCCTCGCAGTCACCCATGGCACCCGGCTCGCTCACGTCCACAATCTGCTCACTCGTTGCTCCGCCATCTTTGTTAGCATTTCACCGCATGTTGGGCTCGATTAGCCTCATTAGCTTTGGGCTAACTTAGCCACAACAGCACTTAGCTTAGAAAAAAATCGGCGAAAAGGTTTTCTTTACCGTTTATTTTCTCCAGCAGGAACATGGGAACAAGCACAAAACAACACCGCAACGTTTCGGTCTCAACTAGACCTTCTTCAGGCAGGTTTAAAAAGTGTGCATTTAACAAAACAGCGGAGCTCGTGCCGGGGACTCCTTTCCCTCCGGACACGCTGGCGAAAATGACGTGAGTCGGCGGCGTAGTGATATCGGAGGTGCGGACCGGCACAGCTGGATCTATTTTACCTCACATTCAACACACCACATCGTGATATTTAGCGTTAGCAGGTATTGCATCATTAAAACAATATATTCGCCCTATTCTCGACCGTCCATATCCCCGTGGATTTATAATTATGTATACATTGTCAAGAATAAGCATTGTTTAAATAAAAACGATCACAATCCTGTACACATGAGTGGTGGAATCCTTCAAAGCATGACACAAAGTTAGTATTCAATGCCTGTCAGTAATATTAAACTGAAATATCACATCATCTTATTGTGTTCACAGTGCAAAACATCATAAAACAATATATTGGCCGTACTCTCAATCGTGCTTCTTTCTGTGGATCCGTAATTGTGCTTCAATAGAGCGTCGTCCTTAAAGAATAGTGCATACATTTCTAAGAGTCAGCATTGTTTAACAGATTGTAATCCTGTACACACAAGTGATGGAATTATAATAGCATGACACCAGGTAGGCATTCTATGCATGTCAGTAAATTATAACTTAACTATAAAGGTTTGTGAAGGAGTGAGATGTCATAAATCCGCTGTAAAATGTGTTGTTTTATTATATCCATGCATTAAAGGGCCAGATTAGGCTTGCAAATAATACATTTACTAATGTTGTGTTTAGGAAAAGGGGACCAGGTTAGGTCACAGCCTCCCTCCAACAATAGAAAACTGTGTGGTTGTGTTTAGGAGAAGGGGACCTGACTAGGTCACAGCCTCGCTCCCACAATAGAAAACTGTGTGGTTGTGTTTAGGGCTAGGTGATGGAGAGACTGCATAAACAATTGGGGGAACCCCCGGGGCTAGACCCAAGAGGCACAGGCTGGTTAGGGGTTAAAGGGTTGGGACAGCGGTCCTAAGACCACTGTCAGTGCACGGTCCATCGTCAGGCCCGGCTCCGAGGACCCAAAAGTAAACACAGAATCAAGTTTCCCTTAGTCCCAGTTACCCACAAACATGGCGCCTCCGCTTTCTCCATCACTTTGATGTCGCGTCATCACCTCCGTCCGGGTCCGGGTACCTCTGCTCGCCTTAGCCGTGGTGCTGGTGCAGGTGCCTTCTCCCTCCGTGATGTGGACCGGAAGAACTGCGCTCCTCACCTCAGCATCAGCAGCCTCGCAGTCACCCATGGCACCCGGCTCGCTCACGTCCACAATCTGCTCACTCGTTGCTCCGCCATCTTTGTTAGCATTTCACCGCATGTTGGGCTCGATTAGCCTCATTAGCTTTGGGCTAACTTAGCCACAACAGCACTTAGCTTAGAAAAAAATCGGCGAAAAGGTTTTCTTTACCGTTTATTTTCTCCAGCAGGAACATGGGAACAAGCACAAAACAACACCGCAACGTTTCGGTCTCAACTAGACCTTCTTCAGGCAGGTTTAAAAAGTGTGCATTTAACAAAACAGCGGAGCTCGTGCCGGGGACTCCTTTCCCTCCGGACACGCTGGCGAAAATGACGTGAGTCGGCGGCGTAGTGATATCGGAGGTGCGGACCGGCACAGCTGGATCTATTTTACCTCACATTCAACACACCACATCGTGATATTTAGCGTTAGCAGGTATTGCATCATTAAAACAATATATTCGCCCTATTCTCGACCGTCCATATCCCCGTGGATTTATAATTATGTATACATTGTCAAGAATAAGCATTGTTTAAATAAAAACGATCACAATCCTGTACACATGAGTGGTGGAATCCTTCAAAGCATGACACAAAGTTAGTATTCAATGCCTGTCAGTAATATTAAACTGAAATATCACATCATCTTATTGTGTTCACAGTGCAAAACATCATAAAACAATATATTGGCCGTACTCTCAATCGTGCTTCTTTCTGTGGATCCGTAATTGTGCTTCAATAGAGCGTCGTCCTTAAAGAATAGTGCATACATTTCTAAGAGTCAGCATTGTTTAACAGATTGTAATCCTGTACACACAAGTGATGGAATTATAATAGCATGACACCAGGTAGGCATTCTATGCATGTCAGTAAATTATAACTTAACTATAAAGGTTTGTGAAGGAGTGAGATGTCATAAATCCGCTGTAAAATGTGTTGTTTTATTATATCCATGCATTAAAGGGCCAGATTAGGCTTGCAAATAATACATTTACTAATGTTGTGTTTAGGAAAAGGGGACCAGGTTAGGTCACAGCCTCCCTCCAACAATAGAAAACTGTGTGGTTGTGTTTAGGAGAAGGGGACCTGACTAGGTCACAGCCTCGCTCCCACAATAGAAAACTGTGTGGTTGTGTTTAGGGCTAGGTGATGGAGAGACTGCATAAACAATTGGGGGAACCCCCGGGGCTAGACCCAAGAGGCACAGGCTGGTTAGGGGTTAAAGGGTTGGGACAGCGGTCCTAAGACCACTGTCAGTGCACGGTCCATCGTCAGGCCCGGCTCCGAGGACCCAAAAGTAAACACAGAATCAAGTTTCCCTTAGTCCCAGTTACCCACAAACATGGCGCCTCCGCTTTCTCCATCACTTTGATGTCGCGTCATCACCTCCGTCCGGGTCCGGGTACCTCTGCTCGCCTTAGCCGTGGTGCTGGTGCAGGTGCCTTCTCCCTCCGTGATGTGGACCGGAAGAACTGCGCTCCTCACCTCAGCATCAGCAGCCTCGCAGTCACCCATGGCACCCGGCTCGCTCACGTCCACAATCTGCTCACTCGTTGCTCCGCCATCTTTGTTAGCATTTCACCGCATGTTGGGCTCGATTAGCCTCATTAGCTTTGGGCTAACTTAGCCACAACAGCACTTAGCTTAGAAAAAAATCGGCGAAAAGGTTTTCTTTACCGTTTATTTTCTCCAGCAGGAACATGGGAACAAGCACAAAACAACACCGCAACGTTTCGGTCTCAACTAGACCTTCTTCAGGCAGGTTTAAAAAGTGTGCATTTAACAAAACAGCGGAGCTCGTGCCGGGGACTCCTTTCCCTCCGGACACGCTGGCGAAAATGACGTGAGTCGGCGGCGTAGTGATATCGGAGGTGCGGACCGGCACAGCTGGATCTATTTTACCTCACATTCAACACACCACATCGTGATATTTAGCGTTAGCAGGTATTGCATCATTAAAACAATATATTCGCCCTATTCTCGACCGTCCATATCCCCGTGGATTTATAATTATGTATACATTGTCAAGAATAAGCATTGTTTAAATAAAAACGATCACAATCCTGTACACATGAGTGGTGGAATCCTTCAAAGCATGACACAAAGTTAGTATTCAATGCCTGTCAGTAATATTAAACTGAAATATCACATCATCTTATTGTGTTCACAGTGCAAAACATCATAAAACAATATATTGGCCGTACTCTCAATCGTGCTTCTTTCTGTGGATCCGTAATTGTGCTTCAATAGAGCGTCGTCCTTAAAGAATAGTGCATACATTTCTAAGAGTCAGCATTGTTTAACAGATTGTAATCCTGTACACACAAGTGATGGAATTATAATAGCATGACACCAGGTAGGCATTCTATGCATGTCAGTAAATTATAACTTAACTATAAAGGTTTGTGAAGGAGTGAGATGTCATAAATCCGCTGTAAAATGTGTTGTTTTATTATATCCATGCATTAAAGGGCCAGATTAGGCTTGCAAATAATACATTTACTAATGTTGTGTTTAGGAAAAGGGGACCAGGTTAGGTCACAGCCTCCCTCCAACAATAGAAAACTGTGTGGTTGTGTTTAGGAGAAGGGGACCTGACTAGGTCACAGCCTCGCTCCCACAATAGAAAACTGTGTGGTTGTGTTTAGGGCTAGGTGATGGAGAGACTGCATAAACAATTGGGGGAACCCCCGGGGCTAGACCCAAGAGGCACAGGCTGGTTAGGGGTTAAAGGGTTGGGACAGCGGTCCTAAGACCACTGTCAGTGCACGGTCCATCGTCAGGCCCGGCTCCGAGGACCCAAAAGTAAACACAGAATCAAGTTTCCCTTAGTCCCAGTTACCCACAAACATGGCGCCTCCGCTTTCTCCATCACTTTGATGTCGCGTCATCACCTCCGTCCGGGTCCGGGTACCTCTGCTCGCCTTAGCCGTGGTGCTGGTGCAGGTGCCTTCTCCCTCCGTGATGTGGACCGGAAGAACTGCGCTCCTCACCTCAGCATCAGCAGCCTCGCAGTCACCCATGGCACCCGGCTCGCTCACGTCCATAATCTGCTCACTCGTTGCTCCGCCATCTTTGTTAGCATTTCACCGCATGTTGGGCTCGATTAGCCTCATTAGCTTTGGGCTAACTTAGCCACAACAGCACTTAGCTTAGAAAAAAATCGGCGAAAAGGTTTTCTTTACCGTTTATTTTCTCCAGCAGGAACATGGGAACAAGCACAAAACAACACCGCAACGTTTCGGTCTCAACTAGACCTTCTTCAGGCAGGTTTAAAAAGTGTGCATTTAACAAAACAGCGGAGCTCGTGCCGGGGACTCCTTTCCCTCCGGACACGCTGGCGAAAATGACGTGAGTCGGCGGCGTAGTGATATCGGAGGTGCGGACCGGCACAGCTGGATCTATTTTACCTCACATTCAACACACCACATCGTGATATTTAGCGTTAGCAGGTATTGCATCATTAAAACAATATATTCGCCCTATTCTCGACCGTCCATATCCCCGTGGATTTATAATTATGTATACATTGTCAAGAATAAGCATTGTTTAAATAAAAACGATCACAATCCTGTACACATGAGTGGTGGAATCCTTCAAAGCATGACACAAAGTTAGTATTCCATGCCTGTCAGTAATATTAAACTGAAATATCACATCATCTTATTGTGTTCACAGTGCAAAACATCATAAAACAATATATTGGCCGTACTCTCAATCGTGCTTCTTTCTGTGGATCCGTAATTGTGCTTCAATAGAGCGTCGTCCTTAAAGAATAGTGCATACATTTCTAAGAGTCAGCATTGTTTAACAGATTGTAATCCTGTACACACAAGTGATGGAATTATAATAGCATGACACCAGGTAGGCATTCTATGCATGTCAGTAAATTATAACTTAACTATAAAGGTTTGTGAAGGAGTGAGATGTCATAAATCCGCTGTAAAATGTGTTGTTTTATTATATCCATGCATTAAAGGGCCAGATTAGGCTTGCAAATAATACATTTACTAATGTTGTGTTTAGGAAAAGGGGACCAGGTTAGGTCACAGCCTCCCTCCAACAATAGAAAACTGTGTGGTTGTGTTTAGGAGAAGGGGACCTGACTAGGTCACAGCCTCGCTCCCACAATAGAAAACTGTGTGGTTGTGTTTAGGGCTAGGTGATGGAGAGACTGCATAAACAATTGGGGGAACCCCCGGGGCTAGACCCAAGAGGCACAGGCTGGTTAGGGGTTAAAGGGTTGGGACAGCGGTCCTAAGACCACTGTCAGTGCACGGTCCATCGTCAGGCCCGGCTCCGAGGACCCAAAAGTAAACACAGAATCAAGTTTCCCTTAGTCCCAGTTACCCACAAACATGGCGCCTCCGCTTTCTCCATCACTTTGATGTCGCGTCATCACCTCCGTCCGGGTCCGGGTACCTCTGCTCGCCTTAGCCGTGGTGCTGGTGCAGGTGCCTTCTCCCTCCGTGATGTGGACCGGAAGAACTGCGCTCCTCACCTCAGCATCAGCAGCCTCGCAGTCACCCATGGCACCCGGCTCGCTCACGTCCACAATCTGCTCACTCGTTGCTCCGCCATCTTTGTTAGCATTTCACCGCATGTTGGGCTCGATTAGCCTCATTAGCTTTGGGCTAACTTAGCCACAACAGCACTTAGCTTAGAAAAAAATCGGCGAAAAGGTTTTCTTTACCGTTTATTTTCTCCAGCAGGAACATGGGAACAAGCACAAAACAACACCGCAACGTTTCGGTCTCAACTAGACCTTCTTCAGGCAGGTTTAAAAAGTGTGCATTTAACAAAACAGCGGAGCTCGTGCCGGGGACTCCTTTCCCTCCGGACACGCTGGCGAAAATGACGTGAGTCGGCGGCGTAGTGATATCGGAGGTGCGGACCGGCACAGCTGGATCTATTTTACCTCACATTCAACACACCACATCGTGATATTTAGCGTTAGCAGGTATTGCATCATTAAAACAATATATTCGCCCTATTCTCGACCGTCCATATCCCCGTGGATTTATAATTATGTATACATTGTCAAGAATAAGCATTGTTTAAATAAAAACGATCACAATCCTGTACACATGAGTGGTGGAATCCTTCAAAGCATGACACAAAGTTAGTATTCAATGCCTGTCAGTAATATTAAACTGAAATATCACATCATCTTATTGTGTTCACAGTGCAAAACATCATAAAACAATATATTGGCCGTACTCTCAATCGTGCTTCTTTCTGTGGATCCGTAATTGTGCTTCAATAGAGCGTCGTCCTTAAAGAATAGTGCATACATTTCTAAGAGTCAGCATTGTTTAACAGATTGTAATCCTGTACACACAAGTGATGGAATTATAATAGCATGACACCAGGTAGGCATTCTATGCATGTCAGTAAATTATAACTTAACTATAAAGGTTTGTGAAGGAGTGAGATGTCATAAATCCGCTGTAAAATGTGTTGTTTTATTATATCCATGCATTAAAGGGCCAGATTAGGCTTGCAAATAATACATTTACTAATGTTGTGTTTAGGAAAAGGGGACCAGGTTAGGTCACAGCCTCCCTCCAACAATAGAAAACTGTGTGGTTGTGTTTAGGAGAAGGGGACCTGACTAGGTCACAGCCTCGCTCCCACAATAGAAAACTGTGTGGTTGTGTTTAGGGCTAGGTGATGGAGAGACTGCATAAACAATTGGGGGAACCCCCGGGGCTAGACCCAAGAGGCACAGGCTGGTTAGGGGTTAAAGGGTTGGGACAGCGGTCCTAAGACCACTGTCAGTGCACGGTCCATCGTCAGGCCCGGCTCCGAGGACCCAAAAGTAAACACAGAATCAAGTTTCCCTTAGTCCCAGTTACCCACAAACATGGCGCCTCCGCTTTCTCCATCACTTTGATGTCGCGTCATCACCTCCGTCCGGGTCCGGGTACCTCTGCTCGCCTTAGCCGTGGTGCTGGTGCAGGTGCCTTCTCCCTCCGTGATGTGGACCGGAAGAACTGCGCTCCTCACCTCAGCATCAGCAGCCTCGCAGTCACCCATGGCACCCGGCTCGCTCACGTCCACAATCTGCTCACTCGTTGCTCCGCCATCTTTGTTAGCATTTCACCGCATGTTGGGCTCGATTAGCCTCATTAGCTTTGGGCTAACTTAGCCACAACAGCACTTAGCTTAGAAAAAAATCGGCGAAAAGGTTTTCTTTACCGTTTATTTTCTCCAGCAGGAACATGGGAACAAGCACAAAACAACACCGCAACGTTTCGGTCTCAACTAGACCTTCTTCAGGCAGGTTTAAAAAGTGTGCATTTAACAAAACAGCGGAGCTCGTGCCGGGGACTCCTTTCCCTCCGGACACGCTGGCGAAAATGACGTGAGTCGGCGGCGTAGTGATATCGGAGGTGCGGACCGGCACAGCTGGATCTATTTTACCTCACATTCAACACACCACATCGTGATATTTAGCGTTAGCAGGTATTGCATCATTAAAACAATATATTCGCCCTATTCTCGACCGTCCATATCCCCGTGGATTTATAATTATGTATACATTGTCAAGAATAAGCATTGTTTAAATAAAAACGATCACAATCCTGTACACATGAGTGGTGGAATCCTTCAAAGCATGACACAAAGTTAGTATTCAATGCCTGTCAGTAATATTAAACTGAAATATCACATCATCTTATTGTGTTCACAGTGCAAAACATCATAAAACAATATATTGGCCGTACTCTCAATCGTGCTTCTTTCTGTGGATCCGTAATTGTGCTTCAATAGAGCGTCGTCCTTAAAGAATAGTGCATACATTTCTAAGAGTCAGCATTGTTTAACAGATTGTAATCCTGTACACACAAGTGATGGAATTATAATAGCATGACACCAGGTAGGCATTCTATGCATGTCAGTAAATTATAACTTAACTATAAAGGTTTGTGAAGGAGTGAGATGTCATAAATCCGCTGTAAAATGTGTTGTTTTATTATATCCATGCATTAAAGGGCCAGATTAGGCTTGCAAATAATACATTTACTAATGTTGTGTTTAGGAAAAGGGGACCAGGTTAGGTCACAGCCTCCCTCCAACAATAGAAAACTGTGTGGTTGTGTTTAGGAGAAGGGGACCTGACTAGGTCACAGCCTCGCTCCCACAATAGAAAACTGTGTGGTTGTGTTTAGGGCTAGGTGATGGAGAGACTGCATAAACAATTGGGGGAACCCCCGGGGCTAGACCCAAGAGGCACAGGCTGGTTAGGGGTTAAAGGGTTGGGACAGCGGTCCTAAGACCACTGTCAGTGCACGGTCCATCGTCAGGCCCGGCTCCGAGGACCCAAAAGTAAACACAGAATCAAGTTTCCCTTAGTCCCAGTTACCCACAAACATGGCGCCTCCGCTTTCTCCATCACTTTGATGTCGCGTCATCACCTCCGTCCGGGTCCGGGTACCTCTGCTCGCCTTAGCCGTGGTGCTGGTGCAGGTGCCTTCTCCCTCCGTGATGTGGACCGGAAGAACTGCGCTCCTCACCTCAGCATCAGCAGCCTCGCAGTCACCCATGGCACCCGGCTCGCTCACGTCCACAATCTGCTCACTCGTTGCTCCGCCATCTTTGTTAGCATTTCACCGCATGTTGGGCTCGATTAGCCTCATTAGCTTTGGGCTAACTTAGCCACAACAGCACTTAGCTTAGAAAAAAATCGGCGAAAAGGTTTTCTTTACCGTTTATTTTCTCCAGCAGGAACATGGGAACAAGCACAAAACAACACCGCAACGTTTCGGTCTCAACTAGACCTTCTTCAGGCAGGTTTAAAAAGTGTGCATTTAACAAAACAGCGGAGCTCGTGCCGGGGACTCCTTTCCCTCCGGACACGCTGGCGAAAATGACGTGAGTCGGCGGCGTAGTGATATCGGAGGTGCGGACCGGCACAGCTGGATCTATTTTACCTCACATTCAACACACCACATCGTGATATTTAGCGTTAGCAGGTATTGCATCATTAAAACAATATATTCGCCCTATTCTCGACCGTCCATATCCCCGTGGATTTATAATTATGTATACATTGTCAAGAATAAGCATTGTTTAAATAAAAACGATCACAATCCTGTACACATGAGTGGTGGAATCCTTCAAAGCATGACACAAAGTTAGTATTCAATGCCTGTCAGTAATATTAAACTGAAATATCACATCATCTTATTGTGTTCACAGTGCAAAACATCATAAAACAATATATTGGCCGTACTCTCAATCGTGCTTCTTTCTGTGGATCCGTAATTGTGCTTCAATAGAGCGTCGTCCTTAAAGAATAGTGCATACATTTCTAAGAGTCAGCATTGTTTAACAGATTGTAATCCTGTACACACAAGTGATGGAATTATAATAGCATGACACCAGGTAGGCATTCTATGCATGTCAGTAAATTATAACTTAACTATAAAGGTTTGTGAAGGAGTGAGATGTCATAAATCCGCTGTAAAATGTGTTGTTTTATTATATCCATGCATTAAAGGGCCAGATTAGGCTTGCAAATAATACATTTACTAATGTTGTGTTTAGGAAAAGGGGACCAGGTTAGGTCACAGCCTCCCTCCAACAATAGAAAACTGTGTGGTTGTGTTTAGGAGAAGGGGACCTGACTAGGTCACAGCCTCGCTCCCACAATAGAAAACTGTGTGGTTGTGTTTAGGGCTAGGTGATGGAGAGACTGCATAAACAATTGGGGGAACCCCCGGGGCTAGACCCAAGAGGCACAGGCTGGTTAGGGGTTAAAGGGTTGGGACAGCGGTCCTAAGACCACTGTCAGTGCACGGTCCATCGTCAGGCCCGGCTCCGAGGACCCAAAAGTAAACACAGAATCAAGTTTCCCTTAGTCCCAGTTACCCACAAACATGGCGCCTCCGCTTTCTCCATCACTTTGATGTCGCGTCATCACCTCCGTCCGGGTCCGGGTACCTCTGCTCGCCTTAGCCGTGGTGCTGGTGCAGGTGCCTTCTCCCTCCGTGATGTGGACCGGAAGAACTGCGCTCCTCACCTCAGCATCAGCAGCCTCGCAGTCACCCATGGCACCCGGCTCGCTCACGTCCACAATCTGCTCACTCGTTGCTCCGCCATCTTTGTTAGCATTTCACCGCATGTTGGGCTCGATTAGCCTCATTAGCTTTGGGCTAACTTAGCCACAACAGCACTTAGCTTAGAAAAAAATCGGCGAAAAGGTTTTCTTTACCGTTTATTTTCTCCAGCAGGAACATGGGAACAAGCACAAAACAACACCGCAACGTTTCGGTCTCAACTAGACCTTCTTCAGGCAGGTTTAAAAAGTGTGCATTTAACAAAACAGCGGAGCTCGTGCCGGGGACTCCTTTCCCTCCGGACACGCTGGCGAAAATGACGTGAGTCGGCGGCGTAGTGATATCGGAGGTGCGGACCGGCACAGCTGGATCTATTTTACCTCACATTCAACACACCACATCGTGATATTTAGCGTTAGCAGGTATTGCATCATTAAAACAATATATTCGCCCTATTCTCGACCGTCCATATCCCCGTGGATTTATAATTATGTATACATTGTCAAGAATAAGCATTGTTTAAATAAAAACGATCACAATCCTGTACACATGAGTGGTGGAATCCTTCAAAGCATGACACAAAGTTAGTATTCAATGCCTGTCAGTAATATTAAACTGAAATATCACATCATCTTATTGTGTTCACAGTGCAAAACATCATAAAACAATATATTGGCCGTACTCTCAATCGTGCTTCTTTCTGTGGATCCGTAATTGTGCTTCAATAGAGCGTCGTCCTTAAAGAATAGTGCATACATTTCTAAGAGTCAGCATTGTTTAACAGATTGTAATCCTGTACACACAAGTGATGGAATTATAATAGCATGACACCAGGTAGGCATTCTATGCATGTCAGTAAATTATAACTTAACTATAAAGGTTTGTGAAGGAGTGAGATGTCATAAATCCGCTGTAAAATGTGTTGTTTTATTATATCCATGCATTAAAGGGCCAGATTAGGCTTGCAAATAATACATTTACTAATGTTGTGTTTAGGAAAAGGGGACCAGGTTAGGTCACAGCCTCCCTCCAACAATAGAAAACTGTGTGGTTGTGTTTAGGAGAAGGGGACCTGACTAGGTCACAGCCTCGCTCCCACAATAGAAAACTGTGTGGTTGTGTTTAGGGCTAGGTGATGGAGAGACTGCATAAACAATTGGGGGAACCCCCGGGGCTAGACCCAAGAGGCACAGGCTGGTTAGGGGTTAAAGGGTTGGGACAGCGGTCCTAAGACCACTGTCAGTGCACGGTCCATCGTCAGGCCCGGCTCCGAGGACCCAAAAGTAAACACAGAATCAAGTTTCCCTTAGTCCCAGTTACCCACAAACATGGCGCCTCCGCTTTCTCCATCACTTTGATGTCGCGTCATCACCTCCGTCCGGGTCCGGGTACCTCTGCTCGCCTTAGCCGTGGTGCTGGTGCAGGTGCCTTCTCCCTCCGTGATGTGGACCGGAAGAACTGCGCTCCTCACCTCAGCATCAGCAGCCTCGCAGTCACCCATGGCACCCGGCTCGCTCACGTCCACAATCTGCTCACTCGTTGCTCCGCCATCTTTGTTAGCATTTCACCGCATGTTGGGCTCGATTAGCCTCATTAGCTTTGGGCTAACTTAGCCACAACAGCACTTAGCTTAGAAAAAAATCGGCGAAAAGGTTTTCTTTACCGTTTATTTTCTCCAGCAGGAACATGGGAACAAGCACAAAACAACACCGCAACGTTTCGGTCTCAACTAGACCTTCTTCAGGCAGGTTTAAAAAGTGTGCATTTAACAAAACAGCGGAGCTCGTGCCGGGGACTCCTTTCCCTCCGGACACGCTGGCGAAAATGACGTGAGTCGGCGGCGTAGTGATATCGGAGGTGCGGACCGGCACAGCTGGATCTATTTTACCTCACATTCAACACACCACATCGTGATATTTAGCGTTAGCAGGTATTGCATCATTAAAACAATATATTCGCCCTATTCTCGACCGTCCATATCCCCGTGGATTTATAATTATGTATACATTGTCAAGAATAAGCATTGTTTAAATAAAAACGATCACAATCCTGTACACATGAGTGGTGGAATCCTTCAAAGCATGACACAAAGTTAGTATTCAATGCCTGTCAGTAATATTAAACTGAAATATCACATCATCTTATTGTGTTCACAGTGCAAAACATCATAAAACAATATATTGGCCGTACTCTCAATCGTGCTTCTTTCTGTGGATCCGTAATTGTGCTTCAATAGAGCGTCGTCCTTAAAGAATAGTGCATACATTTCTAAGAGTCAGCATTGTTTAACAGATTGTAATCCTGTACACACAAGTGATGGAATTATAATAGCATGACACCAGGTAGGCATTCTATGCATGTCAGTAAATTATAACTTAACTATAAAGGTTTGTGAAGGAGTGAGATGTCATAAATCCGCTGTAAAATGTGTTGTTTTATTATATCCATGCATTAAAGGGCCAGATTAGGCTTGCAAATAATACATTTACTAATGTTGTGTTTAGGAAAAGGGGACCAGGTTAGGTCACAGCCTCCCTCCAACAATAGAAAACTGTGTGGTTGTGTTTAGGAGAAGGGGACCTGACTAGGTCACAGCCTCGCTCCCACAATAGAAAACTGTGTGGTTGTGTTTAGGGCTAGGTGATGGAGAGACTGCATAAACAATTGGGGGAACCCCCGGGGCTAGACCCAAGAGGCACAGGCTGGTTAGGGGTTAAAGGGTTGGGACAGCGGTCCTAAGACCACTGTCAGTGCACGGTCCATCGTCAGGCCCGGCTCCGAGGACCCAAAAGTAAACACAGAATCAAGTTTCCCTTAGTCCCAGTTACCCACAAACATGGCGCCTCCGCTTTCTCCATCACTTTGATGTCGCGTCATCACCTCCGTCCGGGTCCGGGTACCTCTGCTCGCCTTAGCCGTGGTGCTGGTGCAGGTGCCTTCTCCCTCCGTGATGTGGACCGGAAGAACTGCGCTCCTCACCTCAGCATCAGCAGCCTCGCAGTCACCCATGGCACCCGGCTCGCTCACGTCCACAATCTGCTCACTCGTTGCTCCGCCATCTTTGTTAGCATTTCACCGCATGTTGGGCTCGATTAGCCTCATTAGCTTTGGGCTAACTTAGCCACAACAGCACTTAGCTTAGAAAAAAATCGGCGAAAAGGTTTTCTTTACCGTTTATTTTCTCCAGCAGGAACATGGGAACAAGCACAAAACAACACCGCAACGTTTCGGTCTCAACTAGACCTTCTTCAGGCAGGTTTAAAAAGTGTGCATTTAACAAAACAGCGGAGCTCGTGCCGGGGACTCCTTTCCCTCCGGACACGCTGGCGAAAATGACGTGAGTCGGCGGCGTAGTGATATCGGAGGTGCGGACCGGCACAGCTGGATCTATTTTACCTCACATTCAACACACCACATCGTGATATTTAGCGTTAGCAGGTATTGCATCATTAAAACAATATATTCGCCCTATTCTCGACCGTCCATATCCCCGTGGATTTATAATTATGTATACATTGTCAAGAATAAGCATTGTTTAAATAAAAACGATCACAATCCTGTACACATGAGTGGTGGAATCCTTCAAAGCATGACACAAAGTTAGTATTCAATGCCTGTCAGTAATATTAAACTGAAATATCACATCATCTTATTGTGTTCACAGTGCAAAACATCATAAAACAATATATTGGCCGTACTCTCAATCGTGCTTCTTTCTGTGGATCCGTAATTGTGCTTCAATAGAGCGTCGTCCTTAAAGAATAGTGCATACATTTCTAAGAGTCAGCATTGTTTAACAGATTGTAATCCTGTACACACAAGTGATGGAATTATAATAGCATGACACCAGGTAGGCATTCTATGCATGTCAGTAAATTATAACTTAACTATAAAGGTTTGTGAAGGAGTGAGATGTCATAAATCCGCTGTAAAATGTGTTGTTTTATTATATCCATGCATTAAAGGGCCAGATTAGGCTTGCAAATAATACATTTACTAATGTTGTGTTTAGGAAAAGGGGACCAGGTTAGGTCACAGCCTCCCTCCAACAATAGAAAACTGTGTGGTTGTGTTTAGGAGAAGGGGACCTGACTAGGTCACAGCCTCGCTCCCACAATAGAAAACTGTGTGGTTGTGTTTAGGGCTAGGTGATGGAGAGACTGCATAAACAATTGGGGGAACCCCCGGGGCTAGACCCAAGAGGCACAGGCTGGTTAGGGGTTAAAGGGTTGGGACAGCGGTCCTAAGACCACTGTCAGTGCACGGTCCATCGTCAGGCCCGGCTCCGAGGACCCAAAAGTAAACACAGAATCAAGTTTCCCTTAGTCCCAGTTACCCACAAACATGGCGCCTCCGCTTTCTCCATCACTTTGATGTCGCGTCATCACCTCCGTCCGGGTCCGGGTACCTCTGCTCGCCTTAGCCGTGGTGCTGGTGCAGGTGCCTTCTCCCTCCGTGATGTGGACCGGAAGAACTGCGCTCCTCACCTCAGCATCAGCAGCCTCGCAGTCACCCATGGCACCCGGCTCGCTCACGTCCACAATCTGCTCACTCGTTGCTCCGCCATCTTTGTTAGCATTTCACCGCATGTTGGGCTCGATTAGCCTCATTAGCTTTGGGCTAACTTAGCCACAACAGCACTTAGCTTAGAAAAAAATCGGCGAAAAGGTTTTCTTTACCGTTTATTTTCTCCAGCAGGAACATGGGAACAAGCACAAAACAACACCGCAACGTTTCGGTCTCAACTAGACCTTCTTCAGGCAGGTTTAAAAAGTGTGCATTTAACAAAACAGCGGAGCTCGTGCCGGGGACTCCTTTCCCTCCGGACACGCTGGCGAAAATGACGTGAGTCGGCGGCGTAGTGATATCGGAGGTGCGGACCGGCACAGCTGGATCTATTTTACCTCACATTCAACACACCACATCGTGATATTTAGCGTTAGCAGGTATTGCATCATTAAAACAATATATTCGCCCTATTCTCGACCGTCCATATCCCCGTGGATTTATAATTATGTATACATTGTCAAGAATAAGCATTGTTTAAATAAAAACGATCACAATCCTGTACACATGAGTGGTGGAATCCTTCAAAGCATGACACAAAGTTAGTATTCAATGCCTGTCAGTAATATTAAACTGAAATATCACATCATCTTATTGTGTTCACAGTGCAAAACATCATAAAACAATATATTGGCCGTACTCTCAATCGTGCTTCTTTCTGTGGATCCGTAATTGTGCTTCAATAGAGCGTCGTCCTTAAAGAATAGTGCATACATTTCTAAGAGTCAGCATTGTTTAACAGATTGTAATCCTGTACACACAAGTGATGGAATTATAATAGCATGACACCAGGTAGGCATTCTATGCATGTCAGTAAATTATAACTTAACTATAAAGGTTTGTGAAGGAGTGAGATGTCATAAATCCGCTGTAAAATGTGTTGTTTTATTATATCCATGCATTAAAGGGCCAGATTAGGCTTGCAAATAATACATTTACTAATGTTGTGTTTAGGAAAAGGGGACCAGGTTAGGTCACAGCCTCCCTCCAACAATAGAAAACTGTGTGGTTGTGTTTAGGAGAAGGGGACCTGACTAGGTCACAGCCTCGCTCCCACAATAGAAAACTGTGTGGTTGTGTTTAGGGCTAGGTGATGGAGAGACTGCATAAACAATTGGGGGAACCCCCGGGGCTAGACCCAAGAGGCACAGGCTGGTTAGGGGTTAAAGGGTTGGGACAGCGGTCCTAAGACCACTGTCAGTGCACGGTCCATCGTCAGGCCCGGCTCCGAGGACCCAAAAGTAAACACAGAATCAAGTTTCCCTTAGTCCCAGTTACCCACAAACATGGCGCCTCCGCTTTCTCCATCACTTTGATGTCGCGTCATCACCTCCGTCCGGGTCCGGGTACCTCTGCTCGCCTTAGCCGTGGTGCTGGTGCAGGTGCCTTCTCCCTCCGTGATGTGGACCGGAAGAACTGCGCTCCTCACCTCAGCATCAGCAGCCTCGCAGTCACCCATGGCACCCGGCTCGCTCACGTCCACAATCTGCTCACTCGTTGCTCCGCCATCTTTGTTAGCATTTCACCGCATGTTGGGCTCGATTAGCCTCATTAGCTTTGGGCTAACTTAGCCACAACAGCACTTAGCTTAGAAAAAAATCGGCGAAAAGGTTTTCTTTACCGTTTATTTTCTCCAGCAGGAACATGGGAACAAGCACAAAACAACACCGCAACGTTTCGGTCTCAACTAGACCTTCTTCAGGCAGGTTTAAAAAGTGTGCATTTAACAAAACAGCGGAGCTCGTGCCGGGGACTCCTTTCCCTCCGGACACGCTGGCGAAAATGACGTGAGTCGGCGGCGTAGTGATATCGGAGGTGCGGACCGGCACAGCTGGATCTATTTTACCTCACATTCAACACACCACATCGTGATATTTAGCGTTAGCAGGTATTGCATCATTAAAACAATATATTCGCCCTATTCTCGACCGTCCATATCCCCGTGGATTTATAATTATGTATACATTGTCAAGAATAAGCATTGTTTAAATAAAAACGATCACAATCCTGTACACATGAGTGGTGGAATCCTTCAAAGCATGACACAAAGTTAGTATTCAATGCCTGTCAGTAATATTAAACTGAAATATCACATCATCTTATTGTGTTCACAGTGCAAAACATCATAAAACAATATATTGGCCGTACTCTCAATCGTGCTTCTTTCTGTGGATCCGTAATTGTGCTTCAATAGAGCGTCGTCCTTAAAGAATAGTGCATACATTTCTAAGAGTCAGCATTGTTTAACAGATTGTAATCCTGTACACACAAGTGATGGAATTATAATAGCATGACACCAGGTAGGCATTCTATGCATGTCAGTAAATTATAACTTAACTATAAAGGTTTGTGAAGGAGTGAGATGTCATAAATCCGCTGTAAAATGTGTTGTTTTATTATATCCATGCATTAAAGGGCCAGATTAGGCTTGCAAATAATACATTTACTAATGTTGTGTTTAGGAAAAGGGGACCAGGTTAGGTCACAGCCTCCCTCCAACAATAGAAAACTGTGTGGTTGTGTTTAGGAGAAGGGGACCTGACTAGGTCACAGCCTCGCTCCCACAATAGAAAACTGTGTGGTTGTGTTTAGGGCTAGGTGATGGAGAGACTGCATAAACAATTGGGGGAACCCCCGGGGCTAGACCCAAGAGGCACAGGCTGGTTAGGGGTTAAAGGGTTGGGACAGCGGTCCTAAGACCACTGTCAGTGCACGGTCCATCGTCAGGCCCGGCTCCGAGGACCCAAAAGTAAACACAGAATCAAGTTTCCCTTAGTCCCAGTTACCCACAAACATGGCGCCTCCGCTTTCTCCATCACTTTGATGTCGCGTCATCACCTCCGTCCGGGTCCGGGTACCTCTGCTCGCCTTAGCCGTGGTGCTGGTGCAGGTGCCTTCTCCCTCCGTGATGTGGACCGGAAGAACTGCGCTCCTCACCTCAGCATCAGCAGCCTCGCAGTCACCCATGGCACCCGGCTCGCTCACGTCCACAATCTGCTCACTCGTTGCTCCGCCATCTTTGTTAGCATTTCACCGCATGTTGGGCTCGATTAGCCTCATTAGCTTTGGGCTAACTTAGCCACAACAGCACTTAGCTTAGAAAAAAATCGGCGAAAAGGTTTTCTTTACCGTTTATTTTCTCCAGCAGGAACATGGGAACAAGCACAAAACAACACCGCAACGTTTCGGTCTCAACTAGACCTTCTTCAGGCAGGTTTAAAAAGTGTGCATTTAACAAAACAGCGGAGCTCGTGCCGGGGACTCCTTTCCCTCCGGACACGCTGGCGAAAATGACGTGAGTCGGCGGCGTAGTGATATCGGAGGTGCGGACCGGCACAGCTGGATCTATTTTACCTCACATTCAACACACCACATCGTGATATTTAGCGTTAGCAGGTATTGCATCATTAAAACAATATATTCGCCCTATTCTCGACCGTCCATATCCCCGTGGATTTATAATTATGTATACATTGTCAAGAATAAGCATTGTTTAAATAAAAACGATCACAATCCTGTACACATGAGTGGTGGAATCCTTCAAAGCATGACACAAAGTTAGTATTCAATGCCTGTCAGTAATATTAAACTGAAATATCACATCATCTTATTGTGTTCACAGTGCAAAACATCATAAAACAATATATTGGCCGTACTCTCAATCGTGCTTCTTTCTGTGGATCCGTAATTGTGCTTCAATAGAGCGTCGTCCTTAAAGAATAGTGCATACATTTCTAAGAGTCAGCATTGTTTAACAGATTGTAATCCTGTACACACAAGTGATGGAATTATAATAGCATGACACCAGGTAGGCATTCTATGCATGTCAGTAAATTATAACTTAACTATAAAGGTTTGTGAAGGAGTGAGATGTCATAAATCCGCTGTAAAATGTGTTGTTTTATTATATCCATGCATTAAAGGGCCAGATTAGGCTTGCAAATAATACATTTACTAATGTTGTGTTTAGGAAAAGGGGACCAGGTTAGGTCACAGCCTCCCTCCAACAATAGAAAACTGTGTGGTTGTGTTTAGGAGAAGGGGACCTGACTAGGTCACAGCCTCGCTCCCACAATAGAAAACTGTGTGGTTGTGTTTAGGGCTAGGTGATGGAGAGACTGCATAAACAATTGGGGGAACCCCCGGGGCTAGACCCAAGAGGCACAGGCTGGTTAGGGGTTAAAGGGTTGGGACAGCGGTCCTAAGACCACTGTCAGTGCACGGTCCATCGTCAGGCCCGGCTCCGAGGACCCAAAAGTAAACACAGAATCAAGTTTCCCTTAGTCCCAGTTACCCACAAACATGGCGCCTCCGCTTTCTCCATCACTTTGATGTCGCGTCATCACCTCCGTCCGGGTCCGGGTACCTCTGCTCGCCTTAGCCGTGGTGCTGGTGCAGGTGCCTTCTCCCTCCGTGATGTGGACCGGAAGAACTGCGCTCCTCACCTCAGCATCAGCAGCCTCGCAGTCACCCATGGCACCCGGCTCGCTCACGTCCACAATCTGCTCACTCGTTGCTCCGCCATCTTTGTTAGCATTTCACCGCATGTTGGGCTCGATTAGCCTCATTAGCTTTGGGCTAACTTAGCCACAACAGCACTTAGCTTAGAAAAAAATCGGCGAAAAGGTTTTCTTTACCGTTTATTTTCTCCAGCAGGAACATGGGAACAAGCACAAAACAACACCGCAACGTTTCGGTCTCAACTAGACCTTCTTCAGGCAGGTTTAAAAAGTGTGCATTTAACAAAACAGCGGAGCTCGTGCCGGGGACTCCTTTCCCTCCGGACACGCTGGCGAAAATGACGTGAGTCGGCGGCGTAGTGATATCGGAGGTGCGGACCGGCACAGCTGGATCTATTTTACCTCACATTCAACACACCACATCGTGATATTTAGCGTTAGCAGGTATTGCATCATTAAAACAATATATTCGCCCTATTCTCGACCGTCCATATCCCCGTGGATTTATAATTATGTATACATTGTCAAGAATAAGCATTGTTTAAATAAAAACGATCACAATCCTGTACACATGAGTGGTGGAATCCTTCAAAGCATGACACAAAGTTAGTATTCAATGCCTGTCAGTAATATTAAACTGAAATATCACATCATCTTATTGTGTTCACAGTGCAAAACATCATAAAACAATATATTGGCCGTACTCTCAATCGTGCTTCTTTCTGTGGATCCGTAATTGTGCTTCAATAGAGCGTCGTCCTTAAAGAATAGTGCATACATTTCTAAGAGTCAGCATTGTTTAACAGATTGTAATCCTGTACACACAAGTGATGGAATTATAATAGCATGACACCAGGTAGGCATTCTATGCATGTCAGTAAATTATAACTTAACTATAAAGGTTTGTGAAGGAGTGAGATGTCATAAATCCGCTGTAAAATGTGTTGTTTTATTATATCCATGCATTAAAGGGCCAGATTAGGCTTGCAAATAATACATTTACTAATGTTGTGTTTAGGAAAAGGGGACCAGGTTAGGTCACAGCCTCCCTCCAACAATAGAAAACTGTGTGGTTGTGTTTAGGAGAAGGGGACCTGACTAGGTCACAGCCTCGCTCCCACAATAGAAAACTGTGTGGTTGTGTTTAGGGCTAGGTGATGGAGAGACTGCATAAACAATTGGGGGAACCCCCGGGGCTAGACCCAAGAGGCACAGGCTGGTTAGGGGTTAAAGGGTTGGGACAGCGGTCCTAAGACCACTGTCAGTGCACGGTCCATCGTCAGGCCCGGCTCCGAGGACCCAAAAGTAAACACAGAATCAAGTTTCCCTTAGTCCCAGTTACCCACAAACATGGCGCCTCCGCTTTCTCCATCACTTTGATGTCGCGTCATCACCTCCGTCCGGGTCCGGGTACCTCTGCTCGCCTTAGCCGTGGTGCTGGTGCAGGTGCCTTCTCCCTCCGTGATGTGGACCGGAAGAACTGCGCTCCTCACCTCAGCATCAGCAGCCTCGCAGTCACCCATGGCACCCGGCTCGCTCACGTCCACAATCTGCTCACTCGTTGCTCCGCCATCTTTGTTAGCATTTCACCGCATGTTGGGCTCGATTAGCCTCATTAGCTTTGGGCTAACTTAGCCACAACAGCACTTAGCTTAGAAAAAAATCGGCGAAAAGGTTTTCTTTACCGTTTATTTTCTCCAGCAGGAACATGGGAACAAGCACAAAACAACACCGCAACGTTTCGGTCTCAACTAGACCTTCTTCAGGCAGGTTTAAAAAGTGTGCATTTAACAAAACAGCGGAGCTCGTGCCGGGGACTCCTTTCCCTCCGGACACGCTGGCGAAAATGACGTGAGTCGGCGGCGTAGTGATATCGGAGGTGCGGACCGGCACAGCTGGATCTATAGGGTTAGGGTTAGGGTTAGGGTTAGGGTTAGGGTTAGGGTTAGGGTT
The DNA here is from genome assembly GCF_964276395.1 of Gasterosteus aculeatus. NCBI lineage: Eukaryota > Metazoa > Chordata > Actinopteri > Perciformes > Gasterosteidae > Gasterosteus > Gasterosteus aculeatus. Next base: position 3,879 of record NC_135702.1, on the reverse strand, counting down.
AGGGTTAGGGTTAGGGTTAGGGTTAGGGTTAGGGTTAGGGTTAGGGTTAGGGTTAGGGTTAGGGTTAGGGTTAGGGTTAGGGTTAGGGTTAGGGTTAGGGTTAGGGTTAGGGTTAGGGTTAGGGTTAGGGTTAGGGTTAGGGTTAGGGTTAGGGTTAGGGTTAGGGTTAGGGTTAGGGTTAGGGTTAGGGTTAGGGTTAGGGTTAGGGTTAGGGTTAGGGTTAGGGTTAGGGTTAGGGTTAGGGTTAGGGTTAGGGTTAGGGTTAGGGTTAGGGTTAGGGTTAGGGTTAGGGTTAGGGTTAGGGTTAGGGTTAGGGTTAGGGTTAGGGTTAGGGTTAGGGTTAGGGTTAGGGTTAGGGTTAGGGTTAGGGTTAGGGTTAGGGTTAGGGTTAGGGTTAGGGTTAGGGTTAGGGTTAGGGTTAGGGTTAGGGTTAGGGTTAGGGTTAGGGTTAGGGTTAGGGTTAGGGTTAGGGTTAGGGTTAGGGTTAGGGTTAGGGTTAGGGTTAGGGTTAGGGTTAGGGTTAGGGTTAGGGTTAGGGTTAGGGTTAGGGTTAGGGTTAGGGTTAGGGTTAGGGTTAGGGTTAGGGTTAGGGTTAGGGTTAGGGTTAGGGTTAGGGTTAGGGTTAGGGTTAGGGTTAGGGTTAGGGTTAGGGTTAGGGTTAGGGTTAGGGTTAGGGTTAGGGTTAGGGTTAGGGTTAGGGTTAGGGTTAGGGTTAGGGTTAGGGTTAGGGTTAGGGTTAGGGTTAGGGTTAGGGTTAGGGTTAGGGTTAGGGTTAGGGTTAGGGTTAGGGTTAGGGTTAGGGTTAGGGTTAGGGTTAGGGTTAGGGTTAGGGTTAGGGTTAGGGTTAGGGTTAGGGTTAGGGTTAGGGTTAGGGTTAGGGTTAGGGTTAGGGTTAGGGTTAGGGTTAGGGTTAGGGTTAGGGTTAGGGTTAGGGTTAGGGTTAGGGTTAGGGTTAGGGTTAGGGTTAGGGTTAGGGTTAGGGTTAGGGTTAGGGTTAGGGTTAGGGTTAGGGTTAGGGTTAGGGTTAGGGTTAGGGTTAGGGTTAGGGTTAGGGTTAGGGTTAGGGTTAGGGTTAGGGTTAGGGTTAGGGTTAGGGTTAGGGTTAGGGTTAGGGTTAGGGTTAGGGTTAGGGTTAGGGTTAGGGTTAGGGTTAGGGTTAGGGTTAGGGTTAGGGTTAGGGTTAGGGTTAGGGTTAGGGTTAGGGTTAGGGTTAGGGTTAGGGTTAGGGTTAGGGTTAGGGTTAGGGTTAGGGTTAGGGTTAGGGTTAGGGTTAGGGTTAGGGTTAGGGTTAGGGTTAGGGTTAGGGTTAGGGTTAGGGTTAGGGTTAGGGGTTAGGGTTAGGGTTAGGGTTAGGGTTAGGGTTAGGGTTAGGGTTAGGG